>NW_026694178.1:0-15658 GCF_021218885.2 Marmota monax
ACCCTACTCTGTTCTTAGTTACTCTCCTTATATCAAAGAAGACATTTGGCATTTGTTTTTTAGGGATTGGCTAGCTTCACTTAGCATAATCTGCTCTAATGCCATCCATTTCCCTGTAAATTCTATGATTTTGTCATTTTTTAATGCAGAGTAATACTCCATTGTGTATAAATGCCACATTTTTTTTAATCCATTCATCCATTGAAGGGCATCTAGGTTGGTTCCACAGTCTAGCTATTGTGAATTGTGCTGCTATGAACATCGATGTAGCAGTGTCCCTGTAGCATGCTCTTTTTAGGTCTTTAGGGAATAGACCGAGAAGGGGAATAGCTGGGTCAAATGGTGGCTCCATTCCCAGCTTTCCAAGAAATCTCCATACTGCTTTCCAAATTGGCTGCACCAATTTGCAGTCCCACCAGCAATGTACAAGTGTACCCTTTTCCCCACATCCTCGCCAGCACTTGTTGTTGTTTGACTTCCTAATGGCTGCCAATCTAACTGGAGTGAGATGGTATCTTAGGGTGGTTTTGATTTGCATTTCTCTGACTGCTAGAGATGGTGAGCATTTTTTCATGTACTTGTTGATTGACTGTATGTCCTCCTCTGAGAAGTGTCTGTTCAGGTCCTTGGCCCATTTGTTGATTGGGTTGTTTGTTCTCTTATTGTCTAATTTTTTGAGTTCTTTGTATACTCTGGATATTAGGGCTCTATCTGAAGTGTGAGGAGTAAAGATTTGTTCCCAGGATGTAGGCTCTCTATTTACCTCTCTTATTGTATCTTTTGCTGAGAAAAAACTTTTTAGTTTGAGTAAGTCCCATTTGTTGATTCTAGTTATTAACTTTTGTGCTATGGGTGTCCTATTGAGGAATTTGGAGCCCGACCCCACAGTATGTAGATCGTAGCCAACTTTTTCTTCTATCAGACGGCGTGTCTCTGATTTGATATCAAGCTCCTTGATCCATTTTGAATTAACTTTTGTGCATGGCGAGAGAAAGGGATTGAGTTTCATTTTGTTGCATATGGATTTCCAGTTTTCCCAGCACCATTTGTTGAAGATGCTCTCCTTCCTCCATTGCATGCTTTTAGCCCCTTTATCAAATATAAGGTAGTTGTAGTTTTGTGGATTGGTTTCTGTGTCCTCTATTCTGTACCATTGGTCCACCCGCCTGTTTTGGTACCAGTACCATGCTGTTTTTGTTACTATTGCTCTGTAGTATAGTTTGAAGTCTGGTATCGCTATACCGCCTGATTCACACTTCCTGCTTAGCATTGTTTTTGCTATTCTGGGTCTTTTGTTTTTCCATATGAATTTCATGATTGCTTTCTCTATTTCTACAAGAAATGCCATTGGGATTTTGATTGGCATTGCATTAAACCTATAGAGAACTTTTGGTAATATCGCCATTTTGATGATGTTAGTTCTGCCTATCCATGAACAGGGTATATTTTTCCATCTTCTAAGATCTTCTTCTATTTCTCTCTTTAGGGTTCTGTAGTTTTCATTGTATAAGTCTTTCACCTCTTTTGTTAGGTTGATTCCCAAGTATTTTATTTTTTTTGAAGATATTGTGAATGGAGTGGTTGTCCTCATTTCCATTTCAGAGGATTTGTCGCTGATATACAGGAATGCCTTTGATTTATGCGTGTTGATTTTATATCCTGCCACTTTGCTGAATTCATTTATTAGCTCTAATAGTTTCTTTGTAGACCCTTTTGGGTCTGCTAGGTATAGAATCATGTCATCTGCAAATAGTGATAATTTAAGTTCTTCTTTTCCTATTTTGATGCCTTTAATTTCTTTCGTCTGTCTAATTGCTGTGGCCAGTGTTTCGAGAACTATGTTGAACAGAAGTGGTGAGAGAGGGCATCCCTGTATTGTTCCAGATTTTAGAGGGAATGCCTTCAATTTTTCTCCATTCAGAATGATGCTAGCCTGAGGCTTAGCATAGATTGCTTTTACAATATTGAGGTATGTTCCTGTTATCCCTAGTTTTTCTAGAGTTTTGAACATAAAGGGATGCTGTACTTTGTCGAATGCTTTTTCCGGATCTATCGAGATGATCATATGATTCTTATTTTTAAGTCTATTGATGTGGTGAATAACATTTATTGATTTCCGTATATTGAACCAGCCTTGCATCCCAGGGATGAATCCTACTTGATCATGGTGCACAATTTTTTTGATAAGTTTTTGTATCCGAGTGGCCAGAATTTTATTGAGGATTTTTGCATCTAGGTTCATTAGAGATATTGGTCTGTAGTTTTCTTTCTTTGAAGTGTCTTTGTCTGGTTTAGGTATCAGGGTGATGTTGGCCTCGTAGAATGAATTTGGAAGTTCTCCCTCTTTTTCTATTTCCCGAAGTAGCTTGAAAAGTATTGGTATTAGTTCCTCTTTAAAGGTTTTGTAAAACTCTGCTGTATACCCATCTGGTCCTGGGCTTTTCTTAGTTGGTAGTCTTTTGATGGTTTCTTCTATTTCGTCAATTGATATTGGTCTGTTTAGGTTGTCTATTTCCTCCTGACTCAATCTGGGCAGATCATATGACTTAAGAAATTTATCTATGCCTTCACTATCTTCTAATGTATTGGAGTATAAGGATTCAAAATAATTTTTGATTATCTTCTGTATTTCTGAAGTGTCTGTTGTGATATTGCCTCTTTCATCCCGTATGTTAGTAATTTGAGTTCTCTCTCTTCTTCTCTTCGCTAGCATGGCTAAGGGTCTGTCGATTTTGTTTATTTTTTCAAAGAACCAACTTTTAGTTTTGTCAATTTTTTCAATTGTTTCTTTTGTTTCGATTTCATTAATTTCAGCTCTGATTTTAATTATTTCTTGCCTTCTACTTCTTTTGCTGTTGTTTTGCTCTTCTTTTTCTAGGATTTTGAGATGAAGTATGAGATCATTTATTTGTTGGTTTTTTCTTTTTTTAAGGAATGAACTCCAAGCAATGAATTTTCTTCTTAGAACTGCTTTCAATGTGTCCCATAGATTCCGATATGTTGTGTCTGTGTTTTCATTAATCTCTAAGAATTTTTTAATTTCTTCCTTGATGTCTTCTATAACCCATTGATCATTCAGTAACCTATTGTTCATTCTCCAAGTGATGTATTCTTTTCCCTTCCTTCTTTTATTGTTGATTTTCAGTTCCATTCCATTATGATCAGATAGGATGCATGGTATTATCTCTACTCCTTTATATTGTCTAAGAGTTTCCCTCTGACATAATATATGATCTATTTTTGAGAAGGATCCATGTGCTGCTGAGAAAAAAGTGTAACTGCTTGATGTTGGGTGGTATATTCTATATATGTCAATTAAGTCTAGGTTATTAATTGTGTTATTGAGTTCTATAGTTTCCTTATTCAACTTTTGTTTGGAAGATCTGTCCAGTGGCGAGAGAGGTGTGTTGAAGTCTCCCATGATTATTGTATGGTGGTCTATTAGACTCTTGAACTTGAGAAGAGTTTGTTTGATGAACATAGCTGCACCATTGTTTGGGGCATATATATTAATGATTGTTATGTCTTGTTGGTGTATGGTTCCCTTGAGCAGTATGTAGTGTCCCTCTTTATCCCTTTTGATTAACTTTGGCTTGAAATCTATTTTATTTGATATGAGTATGGATACTCCTGCTTGTTTCCGAAGTCCATATGAGTGATATGATTTTTCCCAACCTTTCACCTTCAGCCTATGTATGTCTTTTCCTATCAAATGCGTCTCCTGTAGGCAGCATATTGTTGGGTCTTGTTTTGTGATCCATTCTACTAGCCTGTGTCTCTTGATTGGTGAGTTTAAGCCATTAACATTTAGGGTTATTATTGAGATATGGGTTGTTCTTCCAGCCATATTTGTTTATTTATGTTACTAAACATGGTTTGTTTTCCTCTTTGATTATTTTCCCCCCTTTAGTGTCCTACCTCCCACTGTTGGTTTTCATTGTTATTTTCCATTTCCTCTTCCTGTAATGTTTTGCCAAGGATGTTTTGAAGAGATGGTTTTCTAGCTGCAAATTCTTTTAACTTTTGTTTATCGTGGAAGGTTTTAATTTCATCTTCCATCCTGAAGCTTAATTTCGCTGGAAACACAATTCTTGGTTGGAACCCATTTTCTTTCAGTGTTTGAAATATGTTATTCCAGGATCTTCTAGCTTTCAGAGTCTGTGTTGAAAGATCAGCTGTTATCCTGATTGGCTTACCCCTAAATGTGATCTGCTTCCTTTCTCTTGTAGCTTTTAAAATTCTCTCCTTATTCTGTATGTTGGGCATCTTCATTATAATGTGTCTAGGTGTGGGTCTCTTATGATTTTGCACATTCGGCATCCTGTAGGCTTCTAGGATTTGGGGTTCTGTCTCATTCTTCAAGTCTGGGAAGTTTTCTCGTATTATTTCATTGAATAGATTGCTCATTCCTTTGGTTTGAAACTCTGTCCCTTCCTGTATCCCAATGACTCTTAAATTTGGTCTCTTGATGTTATCCCATATTTCTCGGATGTTCTGCTCATGGTTTCTTAACAGTCTTGCTGAGCTGTCTATGTTCTTTTCAAGTTGAAATACTTTATCTTCATTGTCTGATGTTCTGTCTTCTAAGTGTTCTACTCTGCTGGTAGTATTCTCAATTGAGTTGCTTGTCATCTAAATCAGAAATTTCAGTAGGTTGATCTGGGAAGTGGGGACAAGTTCTCCTTTCATTAAATACACAGGAAAAGTATTGCCAGATGTCTCTGCTCTTTTAAGAAAGTGACATTGGAAGAAGGGTCTTTGGGGTAGGTTGCAGTTGCTCCCATTCCCTACCGGAAATTCCCATATCCCACAACTAATGTAGGTCATTTCTATTATTAGTAATAGTATTAGGCAATGCTGAGGATAGAACTCAGGGCTTTCTGCATGCTAAGCAAGCATTCTACCACTGAGCTACATCCCCTGTCCTAATGTAGGTCATTTCTGTCCAAGTTCTGAAGAAAATAGATGAAATGACTCCACTTTTCTTCCAAGGAGAAATTTTCCTCTCCCCTCCCATACAAAAAAAAAAGTTTCATTTTCAAATAAAAATGGTTATGACCATCTCTCTCTGTTATTACCCAGTCACAACAAAAACTGGTATGTGTTTCCCTTTCTGAATCTACTGAAATGCCTTTTTGTTTGTGATTCATATAAATGAACATAACAGAACAAACTTATGTAATTATAAGTTTTTATTCTACATTTGGAGAATGAATGTCCAATAGTTTAAAAGTATCTTCTTTGTCTCCTAAAAAGTACTCCTGGTATCAGATAGGAAAACATGACTAGCTGATTGCCACAGTTTGGGTCTGGAATGTTGTCCAGAGGCCCGTTCCCCAGCATGTGTGTGGCACCATGGGAAGTGGGGGTACCTTCAGGATGTGGGGCCTAGGGAAAGCAAGTTAGGTTATTAGAGATGTACCTTTGAAGGGCACTCTGGCCCCTTCCTGTCTTTTTTTTTTTTTTTGCTTTCTGGCTACTTTGAGTGAGCAGCCTCTTCTGCCATGTGCTCCTACTATGAAGATATGCCTCACCAGAGGCCCAGAAGTAATGGGACAACTGTGGACTGAAACTTTTAAGACTGTGAGCCAAAATAAATCTGTCCTTCCTTAAGTTGATTATCTCAGGTATTTTATCATAATTGGTAGAAAACTAGCACATTGAGGGTTTGGACATTTTTACGGACAGGTTGTGATGATACATGGGGCTTTTCAAAGTGTGAGCTTTTTGGTATATTTCTTTGTTTTTTAGACAGATTTGGCTAGTAAGCTTTAACTCTCTCTTTCTATGAAGACAACACCATTTAAAAACAATTTTCAGTCAGAAAATACAGTACTGAGACATACAGTATGAATTGTTTCCTTTGAGTTTTGTTCATGTAATGCATTTACTTCTGTTTTTCAAGAATATTCAGTTACATTAAAACCTGAAAAATTACATTCTGAAAAAGCATGAAATAAAAATACCTTGCTAAAATGGGAGACATAAACATATATATATATATATATATATATATATATATATATATATATATATATATATATATATTTCATATGTATTTACATTTTTGGACATAAGGTATAAATTGCTATACTATTTAGACTATACTATTTTTTAACCTCTTCCTATATATTACTTTACCCTATTCGAAAGCAAAGGCATCCCAGAACTTATTTTGATATTGAACTATTTTGCTCAGTTTTAAAAAAATAAAAGATACTTTTATTTTTTAAAGGAATAGGATTTATTCAAGTGTGAAATTCTCACAGGGGCAAGAGGGGACCTGAGAGCAGGCTGCCACTTAGGTGTGCTAGTCTAGGGGGTTCTTTCTTTTTTTATTTGTTCTAATTAGTTACACATGAGAATAGAATGCACTTATATATTTTGATGTTTCATACATAGATGGGATATAATTTCTCATTTTTCTGAGTATACATATTGTAGAATCACATTGGTCATACAGTCACATAAATACATATAGTAATAATGTCTGTTTCATTCTACTATCTTTCTTATCCCCGCATTCTCTGATTTCTCTTCCATTCACTTCCCTCTACCTAAGGTAACTTTTTTTTTTTTGCACCACAATTCTTAATACACATGAATACCATACTTTTTGTATTTCTGTTTGTATATAAAATATGTTGACATCCAATTCAAGTCTTCATGCATGTACTTTGTATAATGATGACTATTACATTCCACCATCCTTGTTACTCCCCTACCCTCTCCCTTTCCCTCCTACCCTTCTTCCCTATCTTGAATTCATTTATTCCTCCCATGCTCTCACTCCTAATCCCACTTTGAGTCAACCTCTCTATATCAGAGAAAACATTCAATATTTGTTTTGGGGGGATTGGCTGACTTCACTTAGCATTATCTTCTCCAATGCCATCCATTTCCCTGCAAATGCCATGGTTTTGTTCTGGAAAATACTTTTATTTAAAAGACATTCTTTGAATGTGAAGAAAACACACAGATTCCATCAAAATGTTTATGTAAGAAGACTAAGTTTCTCACTGTCACAAAAACTAATTATGGAAGAACAAAAGATTTGACAGTGATTAGAGATCTACCTCCTTTGGTCCACATAACATTATTCAATGAAAGTGACCCTAAAAGAATGCAGGAAGTCCAGGCTATTGCAGACAAGACACCTTTAATCTCTAGCACCTACTGTGTCTCCATTCCAGCGCCACATGTTGAGTCTTTATGCTGATAGAGGATGCTCACAGCTGATGAATGAGATGAAAGTACTCAGAAATCTTATTAAACCATTTTTAAAGCAGCGACTTTGGATAATTAAAAAAGAATTCATCTACAGATTAATTCACACTTCTAGGAATGCCAGCACCTTCGCTTTTTCCTTCTTGTTTTAGTACCGAAATTTGACCCTTGTAAGAGCAATTTCTTTTAAGTATTAGAATATGTATGTTTCTTTTTATACTTTCCTTTTCCATAAAGCTTTACAACCAGTATTTCTTTATTCAGATTAAAAAAAAAGAAACTGGGCAGAAGGCCTGCCTGGTTCTCCGTAAAGGATGGGACAACACAACTCAAGATGCCCATCTCCTTGGAGATGACAGAGACTTTTAGCCATGGCTGTAATTCTACATGTTCTGCTGATTTCTTTATTTTCTTCTTTTTTTAAATAGAAGAGTAATTACACAAATGGATTCCTAACTATGCACCAATTTTAAAAGTTAGCCACATAAACAATCCTTTCAAATGAAAAAGATACAAACATTGAATAAAATACACATCTTCTAAATTTATTGCTAGGTTTGTTGGAAAGAAAAGAATCAATAAAGTCCCAAACAAAATGAAAGGATGAGACTCTGCAAGGTAAGCAAGAAAGACAACTTTTGTTGTGAAGGTTTCTATTAAACCTCATAGACTGGACTTTAAATAGGGACTTTTTTTAAAGGCCCCACACTAGAAATAGAGATCACAAGGTTAGTCTTCAGAGTTTAAGGGGAAACTAGATAAAAATAAACTTGCCTATCAAAAGGTCCCAGTAAGTCCATCTGCAATTCTAAAACTTTGCATTGGATAACAAAAGGAAAGAATGTCTCTTGAGAATTTACAACCTTAAGCTGATTTTCTTAAGACTACCTGGTCTGAGTTTATGCTCTTCTACAATGGGTCCTCAAAGAGAACATTAATTTTTAGATTTTTTTTCCAGATAGATATGGACTCCATGTGAGTGTACAGAAGAAACACAGACAAACCCTTTCTAGGGGCGCTCAATAGTAATCCAAACCTCAAGAAATTCCCATTGATGAGATTCCTTGCAGTGATAAAATAAGAACCTCATTGTCAAGTTAACAACAACAATAACACTGCATTGGTTTCCTAAGACAGCCATGAGAACTTCTACATATTGGTAGCTGAAAACAAGAAAATATTCTTTATCACACTCTGGAGACTAAGTGTCCAAAATCAAGGTACCAGAAGGACCCTACAACCTCCAAAGTCTGCATGGGAGAATCCATTCTAGATCTTTCCAGCTTTCAGTGGAACTAGATGGTCCTTGGCTTCTGGCTACATCATTCCAATATCCCTTGTCTTCTGTGTCTCACAGAGACACTTGTCATTGGATTTAAAGCGCAGGATAATCTTACCATCAGATTCTTACTTTTATTTATCATAATAGCACATCATAATTATACAAAATAATGTGTTTCACCATGGCATTTTCAGAGATGCATATATCATTCTTTGATAGTATTAACCCTGCCTATTTTTAATTAAGATCTTTTTTTTTGAAGTAAAGCCACATGCAAAGGGTATGGGGGTGATATATGGATATATATTTTGGGGATCCACAATTCAACCAACAAATAAGCATGCAAAAAGTAGACCTCATCTGTGAGGACAACAAGAAATGAACACAGTGAAAATCTTGCCTCATTCCTCCTCCAGCGTAATATTTTTTTCCTGGAGTTAGATTTTCCATCTTTTGTAATGTGTTCACTTACATAACTATTTAGTACATTAAATAAATCACCATTTAAAGTATATTTTTGTCTAAGTAATACATATACATAGCTTTCAAATTTGCATAATGGTGAAAAATAATTACCCAAGTCCCTATCTTGAGTCAATTATTTTAGACCCTTTTACAGTTTCCTTTGATGTATACTTCTTATTTATGCAAATGTGCATATGTTTCCATCTATTAATTCCTCATTGTTAGACATTTTCTATTGATGCCTTCTTAGAGCTCTTCCCAAGCCCTTCCACCAAAGTGTCAATATTGTTGAAATCGCAATTTTTGCTAGAATACATACTTGGGTGTTTTTCCTTGACAACACCATTGGCAGGGGAGCTGAAGATATGTCTTACCACCACCTACAACTTTTTGTATTTCCTGGAGTTCTTTCACATTTTATTTGCACACCTTCTCTGAGTCTGAGTGTTTCTGCACTTGCAAAATATTTCTCATGCAGTTTTTCAAGTTAAACATGACAAATGATCTATTCTGTCCATTTATTTAAGATTTTCATTTTGACAATGTGTAGGTCTCTTGTTCCTACCAACATTAGCTGCTCTCTAGGTATGAGACCACTTTGGTCCCAGGACTTCCTTTCCCTTTCTGCCCTTGAATGTGAATGGACTCTCTTCCAGGTAGCAGACCAAATTTTCCTGTTTTGCTCACCTTAGTGAAGCACATCTTCTAGTTGCCCTCTGGAAACAAAATACATTGAGGGTAAACTTTTGGAGAATTTGCTTTCTGCAAATATTTTCACATTTCCCTAATACTGGAATGATAATCTGAGATGGACTTATTCATTTTAAGAGTAACATGATTTTAATAACATATAAAGAGAAAACTATTTTAAACCACATATAAATAGAAAATCTCCTTACCTCTTGTTTGTAACCCCTTTCCGCAGGCTTCGCTGGTGCCCATTATTCCCTGTCTGACAGACTCAGGCACTAGGATACAAGGACTCCATTTCTGTGGTTTCCATCTGTGATTATAAAGAAAAAGTGAACTAGAAATTCTATAATTTCCACCATGACAAACATGCAACAGAAATACTTGAAATAAATGGATCTGAAATCCAAAACCTGAAAGATAATAATTCAATAAAAATGGACTTGAAACCAATGTCATAAAACCAAGCCCTGGGGAGCACTGGGGATTGCAAATAGTCTCCTATTAATCATGATCCAAATTCATGATTAATGTAATAATTAATATTTTTTGGTTTTGAATGTTTTGCATAAAAACTCATACAGAAACAAACAACTGTATCTCGCATAGAAAAGTGTTAACAAAAAGCCCTAGAAGCACAGGTCAAATGGGTGCCTTATGAACTTGAGATTGCGTACAAAAGAGAGAAATGGGGTTGGGGGAAAGACCCTGTGTCCTACTGGAGCATTAATTAGAGAATCTCAATTTGAACCTCTGAAACCCTGGAGGGAAAACCCTTCAATACTCAGCCTTCTGCTTCACAATTTTTTTATATGATGCTTCCTAGGACTCAGAAGTAACTCAAACATCTCAACACGTTATAGAATAAAAGGTAAAGAGGAGCCCTGGGGAGCATCTTAACTGATAGTTCATCAGAGGAAAGAAGAGGAAAGGCACCTTTGTTGAAATGTCAAGATTTCTTTCCCTATGAGGAAATAGTTTTTAAGACAGTCATCTGGCTTTCCACTTTTTTCCGCCCTTTCTCAGGCTAATAAAACTCCTACTTTTATGACTCAGGAGGGCAGATTATAACTTGGTTAATTTAATCCTTAATCCTGTTACTGTATAGTGTTTCAGAAAAGCTAACCTCTAAATCTAATCATAGATTCTATTATTTAGTGTATCTCATTTTTCAATAAGAGCAACTTTTGTTAAGAGAGCTACTTAAAAAGAAGAAATACGAACTAAAAATATCATTGACCTTATTCAAATGGCCACCATAAAGGGAATAACTGAGGAGTTATGAGAAAAATCAGGAAACAACTAAACAAAAATATACCCTGCTTCAAGAAGTCACCTTTTAATTTTAGTCACACATTTACTTTGGACATGGACAGATTTATTCAGCATAATTCGAAAACATAGACACTACAATGATAAAGGGTTTTAATTCAGCTTTTCTACCAAGATGTGTAGTTTATTCGGGTTCTCTGAGTTTCCATAGGCTTCTTAGACGAATGCAAGACCAGACATTTAATCTAGTTAAATAGTTTGCTGTACAGACTGAAAGGGAAGGAAGAAATTTTCAGAACTCCCATGTGAAACTTTCAGGTTTAGGATGATAAACCTGAGGTCAGACAGGTTAAGTGATAATTTGAGACAGCCTAAATCAGCACGGGCCAGTTTTCAGTCCTCAGTCTCTGAATACTCAGCTATAGACCCTTGGTTGCAGCCCACTGCCAAGTCTATCTAGGAATAAGGTTCTCATGCTTGTTCCCCTTTTCTTACTGCTTTAATGAGTTGAGATATGCTCTAATTCACAGAACAAATAATTAGGCACTTCTGTTTTGATTTGGTAAACATATAAATATGATACATTAATAAAGTTAAAAAGAAAGATGAAGATAATGATAAACTTGCATGTCTCTACCTTAACTTGCATCTTAAGATAATACCAATAAGGGGGAAAGTAAAATCTAAAGTGGAACCATATTGCTCAAAACTAAAGAATGGTTTTCTAAGGAGAAGAATTTTATGTTAACTTGGATACAGTTTGAACTACACATCAGGAGATACGATACAATCTTCCAGTTCATACACAGTGGAACTGATTTCTGGGGGAAATGGCAGGAGGTCAATAACAAAAACTAGGTCAAACATAAGTGGTTAAATTGAAGTGCAACCAGATAGTAAAGAGATGGACAATAGAATAGCCTGCTAATAGTTTCTATAATTACGTCTGATTATAATAGCCCTGGGTTCATACTGATGTCTAATAATATTTGATTTGGCTAATTTTTCACTTGACTACCTTCCTTGAGAGCTCTTTTGCAGGCCTCAGAAGTTTCAATATTTAGACATAGCAGTAAAGGATGGATATTGACAGTGTTTCCACAATGGTCCTGTGGTTACTGAAGAAAAAATGGTACTCTAGGCTTGATTCCAATTTTTTTTTTTAACATCCTCCCCAAATTGGGCACCAGACAAAAAGCCCAAAAGTAAAGCATGATGAAATCGATAGGTATTTGGACTCCTTCAATGACCCTCTTGAACTTTATTTAAAGTAAGGACTTTAATCGGAAGCTGGCCCTGAAATGGCACCCGGATAAAAATCTGGATAATGCCGCAGAAGCAGCTGAACAATTTAAATTAATTCAAGCAGCATATGATGTGTTGAGTGACCCTCAGGAAAGAGCATGGTATGATAATCATAGAGAGGCCTTACTTAAAGGAGGGCTTGATGGAGAATACCAAGATGACAGCTTAGATTTGCTTCACTATTTCACTGTTACCTGTTATTCTGGTTATGGAGACGATGAAAAGGGTTTTTACACAGTGTATCGTAGTGTTTTTGAAATGATTGCAAAGGAAGAACTGGAATCTGTGTTAGAGGAGGATGTTGAGGATTTCCCAACTTTTGGAGACTCCCAGAGTGACTATGATAAGGTAGTCCACCCTTTCTACGCTTATTGGCAGAGTTTCTGCACCCAAAAGAATTTTGCTTGGAAGGAAGAATATGATACACGGCAAGCTTCAAACCGCTGGGAAAAACGAGCCATGGAAAAAGAAAACAAAAAGATTCGAGACAAAGCAAGGAAAGAGAAGAATGAGCTTGTTCGGCAGCTGGTAGCTTTCATCCGGAAAAGAGATAAAAGAGTGCAGGCACATCGGAAGCTTGTAGAGGAACAGAATGCAGAGAAGGCGAGGAAGGCTGAGGAGATGAGACGGCAACAGAAACTAAAGCAGGCAAAACTGGCAGAACAGTACAGAGAACAGAGCTGGATGACCATGGCCGATTTGGAGAAGGAACTCCGGGAGATGGAAGCACGATATGAAAAGGAGTTTGGAGATGGATCAGATGATAATGAAATGGAGCAGCATGAGCTTAAAGATGGACAAGATGGTAAAGATAGTGATGAGGCGGAGGATACTGAGCTTTATGATGACCTTTACTGCCCAGCATGTGACAAATCTTTCAAGACAGAAAAGGCCATGAAGAATCATGAAAAGTCAAAGAAGCATCGGGAAATGGTTGCCTTGTTAAAACAACAATTGGAGGAAGAAGAAGAAAATTTTTCAGGATCTCATATAGATGAAAATCTATTGAATGCCAATTCCGAGGAAGAAATAGAAGACACAACAAAGCAAAAGCTTTCTAAAAAACAGAAGAAAAAGAAACAAAAACCGGCACAGAATTATGATGACAATTGTAATGAAAATGGACCTGGAGAAGGAATAAAGGTTGATCCAGAAAATATCAACTTAAATCAAGACAGTGCCAAAAAATTAGAAGATAGTCCCCAAGAAAATGTCAATGTCACAGAGACCATTGAACCTTGTGATGATCCAAAAAGTGAAGCTAAAAGTGTTCCTAAGCCCAAAGGAAAGAAAACCAAAGATGTGAAAAAAACTGTCAAAATACCTGCTGAACCACAAATACTGAGTGATATTCTTATCAGCTGTACAACCTGCCATAGTGAATTTCCATCCCGGAATAAACTTTTTGACCATCTGAAAGCTACCGGTCATGCAAGAGCACCTCCATCTTCATCTTTAACCAGTGTAACAAGTAGTCGAAGCAAGAAAGAGAAACGTAAAAACAGATAGAAATTCTGCCAACACACTTTTTTTTAAAACTGTCTCTAAATTTTGAAACCAAAAACTGAACTGAAATCATCTAAAGAGTTAAAATTTCAGTGATCTGCAATTTATTGCATTGTGGAAGATTATTTTTTATCTTATAAAGACATTTTTTTGTTTAATATATATATTTTTAAACATTTCACTAGTGATTGAATTCTACTTTTGCCGTCTGAATTGACTTGAATGTCTCAAAACAGGTAAATATTGTAAAGTGTGTACCTTGATTTCTCACGTGAACAGAGATGTACAGGGAGAATTAAATTATTTTAACACAAATGCCCCTTTTTCCTTCATTTTGTGAATTTCACACTATGTATTTTTATTTGTTTATTGCTTTTAAATTTTGATTTGTAATCTGTCAAAAACTCAGATCGTTTAAAAATCACCCTAGGTTTCTTTTCCACCTGACACCATGACTCCAGTTCTGACTTTTAAATTATTTTTAAATAAGCAATTGTCAAGTACTCTGTTCTTTTTTTTCCTCAAGGACAATGATAGGTGGGAACTAATTAAACATGTATGATTGTGTTTCAGGAATAATATCTTAAAGCCTAGTATGGTGGTGGCACACTTGTAATCCCCACTACTCAGGAGGCAGAGGCAGGAAGAGGGGTCATAAGTTAAAGGCTAACCTGGGCAATTTACCAAGACCCTGTCTCAAAATGAAATAAAAAGGGCTTTTGATGTAACTTATTAGTAGAGCACTTGCCTAGCATGTGTGAGGCTCTGGGTTCAACCCTTCGTACTGCCAAAAGATACATTTTTTTTTTGTTTTTTAATTCTGATTTGAATTGTAGAGGTAGAGGCAAATCAATTTAACTGGCACTTTCTCCATAGACATGGTGATGTTTATGAACGTAACAGGTAGCAAGCAGATGTTTCCAAATTTTACTGACTCCTTAACAAAGGGTTTGTTCTTCATTGAGTTTCTTTCTTGTTTTTTTTTTTTTTTTCTTTTCATCATTCAATGAAAAAAAGCTTTCTTAATGAAAGATGATTTGATAGGGCAGATACTTGAAAGCCATCTACTCTGTAGCAGTGGTGAATATAAAATCAAAAAGAAGCTAGAGAATCATTATAACTGTGTGTGACCAAATACACAATATAAATAAGTGGTGAGTCAAGTTTAGAATAGATTAAATACTCCGTTCTTTAAATTGGTCTTGAAAGTGATTTTAAACTCACCAGCTTGAAATGTGTATTTTCTGTTTCATGTGATTATTCCTGATCTTATATCCTCAAATCTTCAAATGAAGGAAATGTTAATATGTGTAAGCTCTGAAATACTAAGAGTCCTCAATAGCAAGGTCTTTTCTGATAGCTTTATGTATAGTGTTGGTTATTGATTCTGTTACTGATTTAAAAATATGCATTTGAGTCTTAATTTTTTTTTCTTTTGTATTTAAAGATTTGGGGTTTTGGTTTGTTTGTTTTTTAACCATATTACTTTTCTGTTTTTAACTACTATTATTAATTCCTTGCAATTGTTCTTTCCCCAACTTTCTCCATCTTTCAGGGGCAATACTAGCCAGTTTTGTATATTCTGATCTTTTCCTCCCAGACTTCATTTGAACACTATCTAATAAAGTTGGTCATAATTATGAATAGGAATGTAGGTAAATAGAAGCACATGTAAGTCACATATTATTATATAGTGAAAAAAATATAAAGATATTTTAAAGGGCAGAGAGTGGCTTATAAATGTTCTTTAAACCTTCTTTGCTTTCCTCTGTATTGACCATGCTTGTGTTTAATTTGTTTTTGCTTCATGTGAGTATTGATTGGAGTTACTTGTCACTGTTACTCAGTTTGACAAAAAAAAAAAATAATCAACCTTACTTTTCAAAAGATAAAAAAAAAAAATTAAAAAAA
>NW_026694179.1:0-2689 GCF_021218885.2 Marmota monax
AAGAAACATCCGGAGAAAACTCTGACCTTGATTATAATCAAATAAAAGATGGGATTCAGAGAACACTGTCTTTCATGCTATGAATAATCATCATCTTGTTGGGCTTTTTACCATCCCATTTTTCTGTCGGAAATTATAAAAAAGAAGCAGTTTCCCCTCAAAGCAAATTTTTGGAAGAGGTTCTCCAGGAATGTCAGTTGTTTTTTAAATTTTTTTTATTTGCTTTATGTTTTAAATTAAGACCTGTCATTATTTTCTGGGCTCTTGTGTGGTTAGGAGAGGAGATGTCTCAATGTGTGATTAAAAAGTGGAGAAAATCCATAATTATTCAATGTAAATATTAACCCGAAATTTTCCAGAGAAGATAGTCCTGGCATCTAAAAAAAAAAAAGTAAAAATAATGCAAATACTGCCACAGACACTAGAACGGACCCTGCATCTCTTGGTAGGGACCGCTGTTTTAAATACCTTTCTTCAAAAATACAGTAGAGAGACATTTCTCTACAGCAGCTAGCACTGTGCTGGCTTGAATTGGGTACTGCTGTCCTAATACCCTGTGTCTGCACTCTTCATGGCTCCTGTGGTAACACAGGCTTTATCAGCTCCTCCTGTGGTTTTCCTTTAGCCAACAGCCCACTCTCCTATCAGGACTCCTGCCCCTTAAGGCCCGAATCCATGCCTGGGCTGCTTGAATTGGTCTGATTCCCTCAGTTGCTAAGGAGGGAATACAAGGCTAAACCAAGAAAAATAACCCCTCACTTTGGTAAAGAACTGTGAAAAGTCCAGCAAACATGAGTATTATTTCGTTCAGACATTCTCTAAGAAAGGGAAAAGATGAAATGCGGAAGACACGCAGTGTGACTGTGGAAGCCTTTGATTCTAATCTGCCAATTATGGTATTGGCCAGTAAATGGACGGAACTAGAGACTATCGTGCTAAGTGAAATAGGCTAATCCCCAAAACCCAAAGGCCAAATGTTCTCTGATATGTGTGTGCTACCCACACTAAGGGGGTGGGGGACAGAAATTTATTGGATTAGGAAAAGAGGAATGAAGGGAAGGGGGGATGTGAATAGGAAAGACCGTAGAATGAATCGGACGTAACTGTCCTATACTCATATATGAATACAAACCACTATAACTCTACATCATGTTCAACCACAAGAATGGGATCCTAATTAGAATAAGTTATATTCTGTGTATGTATAATATGTCAAAATACACTCTACTGTCATGTCTATCTAAAAAAGAATAAAAATAAATTACAAATGAAAAAATAAACTATAAAAAATATTCTAATCTGCCTATATTCATGAAAAACACTGGCTCCATTCCTTCATGTAACCACACTAAGTACTTGAGTAAAGATAACACCTCATTATTATCTATCGAGCATCTGTTTTCAGAGATTCTCCCTTGTCAGTATCTCTGTGTATACACATCTGTGTGACTTTTGTGTGACTAAACATGAAGTCTCAAGAGGGTGAAACCCAAGCATTTGCAAGGGAGATAGTAAAATTACTTAACACCAGGATGGCTCAGAACAGATGCTAGACATAAATAGCAGAGTTATTGCTTCGTAGAAGATGAGAAATCAGTTTTATGGCAGTGGTCCCCAGAAATATACATTTAAGAACTTAGAAGAATAGTTATCAGATAGGATAACAAAATGAGGGGGTGGATTCCCCCCATCTAATTAAAGGAAGGGCTGCATATTAGAGATATATGTGTTATGTGTGTTCGGAAGTCATCACAAGTTTATTTTTCTCTTTGACTTACCTGAAAGCTAGTCTAACCCCAGTTTATGAACTAGTGTTTGTAGTAGAGATACAGACTTGTATATGGGAACTTGATGTCTGTCCCTGATTGCTCCTTTACTCAGAACATTATGCAGACTGGCCCGCATCCCTCTGTTGAAAGCCTTTACAACATGTGTGATAAGTCAGGGCAATGGTGGCACTTGGAAAACTCAGATGAGGCTGTCTTTAAATATGTATAATCAGCATACTGAAAAAGCTGCACTCAATTGAGAAAACATGAGGAAAAATAATTTTTTAAAAATATTTTGGGGTTTTATGACTGCCTATAAACATGCTTTGCTGAATTCCTTCCCTATCCTGGAAGCTCTGAGACAAGTTTTATCAAGTCCCACTTTTAAGTGTCAGGAAGTCCAGGCCCATCAATCAGGGCAACCATCCCACATCCAGTCTAAAGAGTTCCCTCCCCTTGGTTCAGGTTCTCAAATCTGCCAGTGAATGGGACCTAGTCGGTCCTTGCTCTTCCTTTACCCCACTCCTAGGCTTCTGGCCTTCAAAATTCCATTTCTGGGTCCTGTTGGTCAATCAAAGGGCGGGGGAAACGAAGAAAAAGGAGCGCAAAAAAAAAAAAAAAAGTAACTTCTCCAACCCTGCCTGCCATCTTGAACTCCAGCATGTCTGGTGAAAAGTACTGGCTCTTCCATGGAACTCTTTGTGAGGAGGCCCTCAGTGGGGATCTCTGTTTGGCATAGTGATGTCATTTGATTGTCCTCTTGGGACTCCCACCCAATTCCACTTTTACCCCTGCAGTTCACCTCATTTCCTTTTACTGGTGGAGTCCCCACCCTGGCGGGCAGTCCCCTTGGTTAAAGACCCATCAAGGTGACTAAAGCCTGGCTATTTGTCTAATGAAATAATTAATCATGGCAAAGT
>NW_026694180.1:0-7760 GCF_021218885.2 Marmota monax
AAACATTACAAATTTCTTGACATATCATATTCCACACTTTGATTCTAGTGGGTTATGAACTCCCACCTTCACCCCATACACAGATTGCAGATTCACATCAGTTACACATCCATTGATTTACAAATTGCCATACTAGTGTCTGTTGTGCTCCGCTGCCTTTCCCATCATCCACCCTCCCCCCTCCCCACCTCTCCCCTCCCCTCCCCTCCTCTCTCTCTACCCCCTCCACTGTATAACCCTGAGGGTCTCCTTCCATTACCGTGCAATTTACCTTCTCTCTCCCTTTCCCTCCCACCTCTCATCCCTGTTAAATGTTAATCTTCTTCTCCTGTTCTTCGTCCCTACTCTGTTCTTAGTTACTTTCCTTATATCCAAGAAGACATTTGGCATTTGTTTTTTAGGGATTGGCTAGCTTCACTTAGCATAATCTGCTCTAATGCCATCCATTTCCCTGTAAATTCTATGATTTTGTCATTTTTTAATGCAGAGTAATACTCCATTGTGTATAAATGCCACATTTTTTTTATCCATTCGTCTATTGAAGGGCATCTAGGTTGGTTCCACAGTCTTGCTATTGTGAACTGTGCTGCTATGAACATCGATGTAGCAGTGTCCCTGTAGCATGCTCTTTTTAGGTCTTTAGGGAATAGACCAAGAAGGGGAATAGCTGGGTCAAATGGTGGCTCCATTCCCAGCTTTCCAAGAAATCTCCATACTGCTTTCCAAATTGGCTGCACCAATCTGCAGTCCCACCAGCAATGTACAAGTGTACCCTTTTCCCCACATCCTCGCCAGCACTTGTTGTTGTTTGACTTCCTAATGGCTGCCAATCTTACTGGAGTGAGATGGTATCTTAGGGTGGTTTTGATTTGCATTTCTCTGACAGCTAGAGATGTTGAGCATTTTTTCATGTACTTGTTGATTGACTGTATGTCCTCCTCTGTGAAGTGTCTGTTCAGGTCCTTGGCCCATTTGTTGATTGGGTTGTTTGTTCTCTTATTGTCTAATTTTTTGAGTTCTTTGTATACTCTGGATATTAGGGCTCTATCTGAAGTGTGAGGAGTAAAGATTGTTCCCAGGATGTAGGCTCCCTATTTACCTCTCTTATTGTTTCTTTTGCTGAGAAAAAACTTCTTAGTTTGAGTAAGTCCCATTTGTTGATTCTAGTTATTAACTTTTGTGCTATGGGTGTCCTATTGAGGAATTTGGAGCCCGACCCCACCGACTGTAGATCGTAGCCAACTTTTTCTTCTATCAGACGGCGCGTCTCTGATTTGATATCAAGTTCCTTGATCCATTTTGAATTCACTTTTGTGCATGGCGAGAGAAAGGGATTCAGTTTCATTTTGTTGCATATGGATTTCCAGTTTTCCCAGCACCATTTGTTGAAGATGCTATCCTTCCTCCATTGCATGCTTTTAGCCCCTTTATCAAATATAAGATAGTTGTAGTTTTGTGGATTGGTTTCTGTGTCCTCTATTCTGTACCATTGGTCCACACCCCTGTTTTGGTACCAGTACCATGCTGTTTTTGTTACTATTGCTCTGTAGTATAGTTTGAAGTCTGGTATCGCTATACCGCCTGATTCACACTTCTTGCTTAGCATTGTTTTTGCTATTCTGGGTCTTTTATTTTTCCATATGAATTTCATGATTGCTTTCTCTATTTCTACAAGAAATGCCATTGGGATTTTGATTGGCATTGCATTAAACCTATAGAGAACTTTTGGTAATATCGCCATTTTGATGATGTTAGTTCTGCCTATCCATGAACAGGGTATATTTTTCCATCTTCTAAGATCTTCTTCTATTTCTCTCTTTAGGGTTCTGTAGTTTTCATTGTATAAGTCTTTCACCTCTTTTGTTAGGTTGATTCCCAAGTATTTTATTTTTTTTGAAGATATTTTGTATGGAGTGGTTGTCCTCATTTCCATTTCAGAGGATTTGTCGCTGATATACAGGAATGCCTTTGATTTATGCGTGTTGATTTTAAATCCTGCCACTTTGCTGAATTCATTTATTAGCTCTAATAGTTTCTTTGTAGAGCCTTTTGGGTCTGCTAGATATAGAATCATATCATCTGCAAATAGTGATAATTTAATTTCTTCTTTTCCTATTTTTATGCCTTTAATTTCTTTCGTCTGTCTAATTGCTCTGGCCAGTGTTTCGAGAACTATGTTGAAGAGAAGTGGAGAGAGAGGGCATCCCTGTCTTGTTCCAGATTTTAGAGGGAATGCCTTCAGTTTTTCTCCATTCAGAATAATGCTAGCCTGAGGCTTAGCATAGATTGCTTTTACAATATTGAGGTATGTTCCTGTTATCCCTAGTTTTTCTAGAGTTTTGAACATAAAGGGATGCTGTACTTTGTCAAATGCTTTTTCCGCATCTATCGAGATGATCATATGGTTCTTATTTTTAAGTCTATTGATGTGGTGAATAACATTTATTGATTTCCGTATATTGAACCAGCCTTGCATCCCAGGGATGAATCCTACTTGATCATGGTGTACAATTTTTTTTATATGTTTTTGTATCCGATTCGCCAGAATTTTATTGAGGATTTTTGCATCTAGGTTCATTAGAGATATTGGTCTGTAGTTTTCTTTCTTTGAAGTGTCTTTGTCTGGTTTAGGTATCAGGGTGATGTTGGCCTCATAGAATGAATTTGGAAGTTCTCCCTCCTTTTCTATTTCCTGAAGTAGCTTGAAAAGTATTGGTATTAGTTCTTCTTTAAAGGTTTTGTAAAATTCTGCTGTATACCCATCGGGACCTGGGCTTTTCTTAGTTGGTAGTCTTTTGATGGTTTCTTCTATCTCCTCAATTGATATTGGTCTCTTTAGGTTTTCTATATCCTCCTGACTCAATCTGGGCAGATCATATGACTTAAGAAATTTATCTATGCCTTCACTCTCTTCTAATTTATTGGAGTATAAGGATTCAAAATAGTTTTTGATTATCTTCTGTATTTCTGAAGTGTCTGTTGTGATATTGCCTTTTTCATCCCGTATGCTAGTAATTTGAGTTCTCTCTCTTCTTCTCTTCACTAGCATCGCTAAGGGTCTGTCGATTTTGTTTATTTTTTCAAAGAACCAACTTTTAGTTTTGTCAATTTTTTCAATTGTTTCTTTTGTTTCGATTTCATTAATTTCAGCTCTGATTTTAATTATTTCTTGCCTTCTACTTCTTTTGCTGTTGTTTTGCTCTTCTTTTTCAAGGATTTTGAGATGAAGTATGAGATCATTTATTTGTTGGTTTTTTCTTTTTTTAAGGAATGAACTCCAAGCAATGAATTTTCCTCTTAGAACTGCTTTCAATGTGTCCCATAGATTCCGATATGTTGTGTCTGTGTTTTCATTTATCTCTAAGAATTTTTTAATTTCCTCCTTGATGTCTTCTATAACCCATTGATCATTCAGTAACCTATTGTTCATTCTCCAATTGATGTATGCTTTTTCCTTCCTTCTTTTATCGTTGATTTTCAGTTTCATTCCATTATGATCAGATAAGATGCATGGTAATATCTCTACTCCTTTATATTGTCTAAGAGTTGCCCTGTGACATAATATATGATCTATTTTTGAGAAGGATCCATGTGCTGCTGAGAAAAAAGTGTAACTGCTTGATGTTGGGTGGTATACTCTATATATGTCAATTAGGTCTAGGTTATTAATAGTGTTATTGAGTTCTATAGTTTCCTTATTCAACTTTTGTTTGGAAGATCTGTCCAGTGGCGAGAGAGGTGTGTTGAAGTCTCCCATGATTATGGTGTGGTGGTCTATTAGACTCTTGAACTTGAGAAGAGTTTGTTTGACGAACATAGCTGCACCATTGTTTGGGGCATAAATATTTATGATTGTTATGTCTTGTTGGTGTATGGTTCCCTTAAGCAGTATGTAGTGTCCCTCTTTATCTCTTTTGATTAACTTTGGCTTGAAATCTATTTTATTTGATATGAGTATGGACACGCCTGCTTGTTTCCGAAGTCCATATGAGTGATATGATTTTTCCCAACCTTTCACCTTCAGCCTATGTATGTCTTTTCCTATCAAATGCGTCTCCTGTAGGCAGCATATTGTTGGGTCTTGTTTTGTGATCCATTCTACTAGCCTGTGTCTCTTAATTGGTGAGTTTAAGCCATTAACATTTAGGGTTATTATTGAGATATGGGTTGTTCTTCCAGCCATATTTGTTTATTTCTGTTACTAAACATTGTTTGTTTTCCTCTTTGATTGTTTCCCCCCCCCCCTTTACTGTCCTACCTCCCACTGTTGGTTTTCATTGTTATTTTCCATTTCCTCTTCCTGTAATACTTTGGCTAGGATGTTTTGAAGAGATGGTTTTCTAGCTGCGAATTCTTTAAACTTTTGTTTATCGTGGAAGGTTTTAATTTCATTCTCCATCCTGAAGCTTAATTTCGCTGGATACACAATTCTTGGTTGGAACCCATTATCTTTCAGTGTTTGAAATATGTTATTCCAGGATCTTCTAGCTTTCAGAGTCTGTGTTGAAAGATCAGCTGTTATCCTGATTGGCTTGCCCCTAAATGTAATCTGCTTCCTTTCTCTTGTAGCTTTTAAAATTCTCTCCTTATTCTGTATGTTGGGCATCTTCATTATAATGTGTCTAGGTGTGGATCTCTTATGATTTTGCACATTCGGCGTCCTGTAGGCTTCTAGGATTTGGGATTCTGTCTCATTCTTCAAGTCTGGGAAGTTTTCTTGTATTATTTCATTGAATAGACTGCTCATTCCTTTGGTTTGGAGCTCTGTATCTTCCTGTATCCCAATGACTCTTAAGTTTGGTCTCTTAATGTTATCCCATATTTCTTGGATGTTCTGCTCATGGTTTCTTAACAGTCTTGCTGAGCTGTCTATGTTCTTTTCCAGTTGAAATACTTTGTCTTCATTGTCTGATGTTCTATCTTCTAAGTGTTCTACTCTGTTGGTAGTATTCTCCACTGAGTTTTTAAGTTGGTTTATTGCTTCCTGCATTTCTAGGATTTCTGATTGCTTGTTTTTTATAACCTCTATCTCCCTGTATAGTTGATCCTTTGCTTCCTGGATTTGTTTGCGTAATTCGTTGTCGAAGTGATCTTTCATTGTCTGATTTTGCTGTTTAATGTCTTCCTTGATACTCCAGATCATCTGAAGCATGTATATCCTGAATTCTTTATCTGACATTCCATCTGCTGCAGCTGTTACCTCTTCTAAAGTTGCGTTGACCTGCATTGCTTGTGGTCCTTTCTTTCCTTGTCTTTTCATACTGCTTGCGTATCTTTCCTGCAGGTGCGGGCGGCGGCTCTGCTCTCTCCTTATTCCAATTGGGGTGTCGTGGCTACCACGCCGGCAGGTCACTGGGCCTGTTCTGGGAGCTGGTGGCGGCTCTGTTCTGCCCCTACTCCAATTGGGGTGACGTGTCTGTCGTACCAGCAGGCCACTGGGCCTGTCCTGCTGGTCGGTCGCAGATCTGCCCACCTTTCGGGCACGAGTGGAGGCTCTGCTTTGCCCCTACTCCAATTGGGGTGTCGTGACTACCCCGCCTGCAGGATGCTGGGTCTGTTCCTGGCAAGGGAGGCGACTCTGCTCTGTCACTACTCCAATTAGGGTGGTGTTTGTACCCCGCCGGCAGGCTCCTGTGCCTGATCCGCCGGTCTGTTGTAGGTCTGCCTACCTTGAAGGCGCGGGCGGCGGATCTGCTCTGCCCCTCCTACCACGCCTGCGGACCCCTGGGCCTGATCTGCAGGTTGATCACTGGTCTGCTCACCCTGCGGGCACGGGTGGCGGTTCCGCTCCACCCCCACTCCAATTGGGGTCACGTGACCACCACACCGGCAGGGCCTGATCCGGGCGTGGGATAAGGATCTGCTCTGCCCCTACTCGAGTTGGGGTGACGTGTGTACCACACTGGCAGGCCACTGGGCCTGACCCGCCAGGCTGTCACAGGTCTGTTTACCTTGCAAGCGCGAAGGGCGGCTCTGCCCTGCCCCTCCTACCACGCCCATGTACTACTGGGTCGTGGGTCTGCCCACCTGGCGGGTGTGGGTGGCGGCTCCGCTCCGCCCCCTCTCCAATTGGGGTCACGCGGTCACCACGCTGGCGAGCCGCTGGGCCTGCTCCGGGGGCTGGCGGCGGCCCGGCTCCTTCCCTCTGGCTCGAGGACAAATTGAGGAGACTCGGGTGACTGAGCCTCACCCCCCTTACCAGGAGACCAACTGCTTATGTCACCGCTGGTATTGATGAAGATCTCTCCTCCACCGCTTTCTGCTGACATCAGATCTCTGCCATGTTGGTATCCTATGCGAATGGCAGCATTTCGTTCCCCTTGCCAGGCAACCCAAGCAATGGGTGAGTCCTGACCTGCCCTCAGCAGGACCCGGACCGAGACACAGTTTCCGCGGGCTCCTAGCCCCGGTCCAGGGAAGTTCCGGGAGCCGGAACTCGGCCGCTCCGTGCTCGGTGTAAGCTCCTATAAGTGTAGGCTCCAAGAAGCAGCCCCCGCGGGCTCAGTTCCGGGAGCCGGAATTCGGCCGCTTAGTGCTTGGTGTATGCTCTGATAGTAGCAGGGTCCAAGAAGCAGCCTCCGCGGGCTCCGCAGCCCTGAGCCAGGGCGGTTGCGGGACGGTTCCGGGAGCCGGAACTCGGCCGCTCCATGCTCGGTGTAAGCTCCTATAAGTGTAAGCTCCAAGAAGCAGTCCCCGCGGGCTCAGTTCCGGGAGCCGGAATTCGGCTTCTTGGTGCTTGGTGTTTGCTCTGATAGTAGCAGGGTCCAAGAAGCAGCCTCCGCAGGCTCCGCAGCCCGGAGCCAGGGCGGTTCCGGGACGGTTCCGGGAGCCGGGACTCGGCCGCCCCGCGCTCCGTGTTCACTCCGATAAGATCAGATTTTAAGAAGCCCCCAGGCGCTGAACCCTAGCAATCTGTCTGCAAGCCGCAGGCGAATTGCAGCCTGAAATTACCTGTTCTATGGCTGAATGAGCTGCGGTCAGTCAAAAACAGGTGTGGTGACGTCAGTTTACCAACATGGTGGCTGCTGGCCTCCTCTGTGGTCTGACCGGTGTGGAGAACCGAGATGGACCGCTTCCTTCCCCGTCTCGGACCCAGAATTCAGCCCTGAGTGCGGTGCTTGCGCGTCTGGCAGAAACTGCAGCGCTGTAACCCTGCGTCTCTATCCCAGCGCGCGCTGCAGACTCTAGCCGCGGGGCGATTTGCTGAATAAGCAGTGTTACCCTCCGTGCGACAAACCTCTCGCGTTTGAGTCCCCGTAGCCGATCCTCGTGCGATGGAAATCCTTCCTCCAGGTTCCGGCGCACCCCACTATTGCTGGAAATTCCTAACAAGATATCCTTTAGCCGTCCTGACTTGTCATACTCCCACACAGTGAAGCAGCACACGGGGGTAATGCACTCCCCTCGCCGCCATCTTCCCTCTCCCTCCGGATGTTTCTTGCTAGACAAAAGCAGAGCCTTTGTTTTTTAAGAAAAGTGCCCAGCACTCTGGGCTTAGCCTCCCGGGCTGCCTGCTCCCTCTCACTTCCTGGGGCTCCCTGGGTCACAGCCAATGCTTTCAGAGAGGGGACCCAATGCCCGCCTATGCCCAGGCTGCTGTTCACTTGAGGATGGCTGCAAATGATTTTTTGGCAGAATGAGATTGGGGTCAAGAGAATCCTGATGAGTCCACAGGTTCACAGACATCCTAGGGCAGAAGACAGATTTCCTTGGTAGTTGGAAATTCACCAAGATCCAGACCAGCTCAGGGAAAATTAAGG
>NW_026694181.1:0-8345 GCF_021218885.2 Marmota monax
AAGGAGTTGTTTATCACAGGCCACAGTGGAAGCCGGCGCCATCTTCTAATGGCGGCCACGGTCTATAAGAATGGCTTACCACAGTTCCCCCTTCTATTTTATAAAACAATGCAGGCGAAAGTAGAGGTCCTATCCCACTGTGCAGAAGTGGCTGCAGTGTATGGTTCAGTCCTAAGGAGGGCCCTTCCCTAGACCTGGTCCCATATCAGCCGACGCCTTTTTTCGTAGGGCGGGGCGTGGACGTCAAACCCGCATGCAATAGGACATGCTTTCCTTGAGGTCCGTTGAGGGATCACTCAAGTGCAGTGCCTTGCCTCGCATCCTGCATCGTGATGACGGTGAAAAAGAAAGGGGATTTTACAAGTAGCCGGTCAGTGACTATGAGGTTGGAAGTGGCAACACCATCCCTCAGCCCCTGAGAAAATGAAGGGTCCAAAGCATAAAGTGCAGCACCAGCATGGAAGCCCACCTGCGTGCAATGGCAACAAGGCCTGCAGAGTGCATGGGCCTTCCAAAACTGGGAAGGCAGGAAGAGGAGGGCATGCCAAACCCAGTGCAATGTCAAAGATGACTTGGGGTGCAATGGCCAAAACCCAGGAAATTATTGCTTAAGTTGTGCAAGCCAAACTTGTGGAGAGATACCATTCTCTAGGGCTGCAAAAGCCTGGACGATCATAGCCTTTTCTTGGCTATGGCGAGCTCTTAGGCGACAGAAAAGCCACAGACAAAGGACAATCCCAAAACAACATATCGCTCCAAAAATGCCTACTCCCACCCATTCCTTAAAGAAAGAAAAGGCAGAAGACAGCCAATTCGTAAATTGGCCCAATGTCACAGGGTCCACACGAGTGTTGTTCAACATGGCAATTTGTGTCAGTTGGGTCTGGATCAACTTCTCTGCTTCCATGGACCAGTTTCTGGCCAGGTACTGTCCAATGATTTGAGAGGTATTTCTGGAATCATTAAATCTGAGAGATGTTATACATAGATGTGCACGATGATCAACACAACCCAAATGTACTAGGTCTGACAATTCCTCAATCTGAGCTTGGAGGAGATCCACCCTTTGATTAACGGCCAAAATTCCTGATAAAATATGTTGATTGATTTTACTTTGAGACTCTAAAATGCTGGAAGTTTGTTGGATGACCTGATTAACCGTGGCCGCAGTCTGCACTTGACTAGCCATGGCCACTCCGGCAGTGACCGCTGCAGCAGCAGATATTGCAACCGCTGTTACAATAGCTGCCGTGATTCCAAAATCCCTACGGCTCCTGAGCACCTCAATAATAGGGAAGGAGTCCGGATCCGCAGTAACCGGAATCAGGACGAAAGTCGGGACCTTCATAACAACTGCCGTGCTCCAGGATCCATTCCAACACTCAGACAAGACACATGTACAATTAGAACAGTCAATCATTTCCGATTCTGTAGTATTGGTATCATTGATCAAAAGGAACAGAAATGGAGAATGAAGACAGACTGCTGCAGAGGGCAGTGTAGCATTGGACATCAGAGAATTGAATGAAATGTTTTTAAGTCTCCTACCATTAGCAGTGTCCTGTACAGAGCCAGACACATTAAACAGCCAACTCTGGACTCCTCTCAATTGAGCCAGAGCAGAGACATCGGCTGTGGCCCCCTTTTCATTGGAAATCAACCATTGAAACCAAGACCAGCCTGTTCCTGTAGTGGAATTAGCCTTGGAAGAGTTATACAAATACCTTTTAAGAGAAGGGGAAAGAGAGAAACCCACAGCAACTTGGCGCTTCTCCCAAGAATGATCTTGACAAGGCGTGAATGTCGGGGGGAAAGAATAGTACGGGGTACAATAAGGAGAGGCCTTAAAATAAGTGGCATTACTAGCGTTAGGAAAAGCCACCGGGAGTGACACCTGGGAAGTTATAGCCAAAGTGGTGATATTCATTTCGGTCGAATTTGTAGTCTCTCCTGAGCCCTCCTGTACCCCACTACTCACTTGGCTAAGCACCGCAGACAAGGTTCCCAGTGAGACCCTACTGTTCTGTAAGGGGTCCTCCCAATTGGTCAAATTGTTGCGCTGTAAGCGAATACAACGGGTTCTCAAGAAACTGAAGCAGAAAGTTCCCGTGATATTAACACGAGAAAGGTTGAAAACCTGTTCCCCATCTCCTCTAGGGGAGACACAAGGGGCAGACATCTCACATGAAGTAGAAAAAAGAGTGGGGAGGACACTAGAATTTTTATGGACCGGCATCGGCATCGGCCATGTCCGAGCTACCGCCCACCACTGCATCGGTAACATCTGGACCATCATCGTCTGTGATAGGGCCAGGATACTCAGCAGAATGAAGGGTCTCATCGTTGGACTCTTGTAGGGTCCCCTGTTGTTGGTCAGTTGTCTTCAAGACTTTTCTCGTTAGTCGTTCTGGGATCCACACCGGCTCCGTTCGGTCCTGTGGGAAAACACAAACAGAACCTTGTGCCCATGCCAGCACAGGATCAGGCCCATACCATTGTCCAGAAAGTACATCTTTCCACTTAACATACCCAAAATTCAGGGCAGAGGGCGAACAATGCCTATCTGCAGCAGAGCGCCCTTGGATGTCCAGATTTAAAAAATTAATAGTAAATAGAGCCAGGGAGAGGTGCTCTTTCGGGGTGTGGCCTAAGCCAATTCCCCCTTTTTGTTTTAGTAACATCTCTTTTAGAGTCTTATGAGCGCGCTCTACAATGCCCTGGCCTTGTGGATTGTAAGGTAAACCATGGACAAGTTGGATACCCATCTGGCTGCAAAAGGAAGAAAATTGTCGCCCAGTATATGCTGGACCATTGTCCGTCTTAATGGACTGTGGTAATCCCCAGGCTGCCCAAGCTTCCAAGCAATGTGTGATAACATTTCCAGCTTTTTCCCCAGACAAAGCGGAAGCATAGATAATGCCAGAACAAGTATCTACAGATACATGGACATATTTAAGTTTACCAAAGTCAGGAACATGAGTAACATCCATTTGCCATATAGTTAAAGGCCGTAAACCACGAGGATTTACGCCTATAGAGGGAGGATGATATAAAATCACACAATTAGGACAATCCAACACAATCTGTCGAGCATCAGCACGGGAGATGGTAAAACGTTTCTGAAGTGCTCGTGCATTAATATGAAACTTACTATGAAAGTCTGCAGCTTGATCTAAGGAGGAAATAGGGAACACCCAAGAAGGACGAGTAGCAAGATCTGCCTGGGCATTGCCCGCAGAAAGAGCACCCGGTAAACCTGTGTGGGCTCGAATATGCAAGGGGTAAAAACAGGCGGAACGATTCCAAATCAATGTTTGAAGATGGAGAAAAAGGGAAGACATTACTCCTGATGTGTGTATGGGACCCACTGCTTCCAACACCTTTAAAGCTTGAACTACATAGACAGAATCTGAGATTAAATTAAAAGGAAATGGACATTGTTCAAAAACTTTTATGACAATTTGCAGCTCCACCCATTGTGGATTACCAGGAGCAAACTGATGTTGGATAGGAGGTTGATCATTTATCACATAAGCTCCAATACCAGTCTTAGATCCATCTGTAAAGATATTTGCAGCTCCTGGAATAGGCATGGAAGAAGTGATTTTAGGGAAAATGACAGGATGTTCCTTAACAAATGTAATAAGAGGATGTGATGGATAGTGATTATCTATCTCTCCTGGAAAAGAGCATCGTAATATAGCCCAATTATCCAAGTTAGCACATAAGACCAGAATTTGTTGACATGTATAAGGAACAATCACAGACGTTGGAGAGAAACCAAAAAAATTGTACACTCTGTTGTATCCCTAACATAGCTAAGGAAGCAACTGCATCAGGATAATACTCAAGGGATTTTCCAGGGGACATACGTGGATGTATCCACAGTAAAGGACCATCTTGCCATAAAACTCCAGTAGGTTGTCGCGCAGTGGCGAGCACACATAGTTGGAGAGGTTTATCCTCTTGAAACCTACAAAGGCTAGCATGTTGTATAGCCTCCTCCACTTTCAGCAGCGCTGACCTTGCTTCCTCAGTAAGATGCCGAGGGGAAGAAAGGTCTGAATCACCTTTAAGAATTTCATACAAGGGTTTTAATTCAGCATTGGGAATATGTAAATAACCCCTAATCCAATTTATGTCACCCAATAATTTTTGGAAATCATTTAAGGTACGTAAATTATTGGTCCTGAGAGTTACCTTTTGGGGTGTAATGGTTTTACAAGAGATAGTAGCACCAAGATAATCAATAGAATCTCCTGTTTGTACTTTATCAGATGAAATAAGCAAGCCCTTTGATTGTAATAAATGTACCAAATCAGTGTAAGCTGCTTCCAACATATATTTGGTTTTGGCTGCCAGCAATATATCATCCATATAATGTATACACTTCAACAATGGATACTTTTGTCTGAGTGGGACAATGGCCGCTCCTACAAACATTTGACACATTGTAGGGCTATTGGCCATGCCTTGAGGCAAAACCACCCATTCAAACCTTTGATCAGGTTCCTCATGATTACATGAAGGCAGAGTAAAAGCAAAACGTTCGGAGTCCTGAGGATGCAATGGAATGGAAAAGAAACAATCTTTAATGTCTATACATATCACTGGCCAATTGTTTGGAATTGTTGAAAGCAAAGGCAAACCTCTCTGGATGGGTCCCATGAGCTGCATTTGAGCATTAATGGCCCGTAGATCGTGTAACAACCGCCATTTTCCAGACTTCTTTTTAATAATAAATATGGGTGTATTCCATGGAGAAGTGGAGGGCTTTATATGTTCCAACTTTAATTGTTCTTGTACTAAAGCATAAGCTGCAGTCAATTTTTCAGAGGGGAGCGGCCACTGAGGAACCCACACTGGCTCCCCTGTTTTCCAGGTAATGGGCACCTGATCCTCAGTGGCCCCTAGGAAAAACCCAGTCCATGTCTATTAAGTTTTTGCTGAGGTTCTAAAGGATGTCTACGTCCTTGCAAATTTTTTCCTAATCCAAGACCTGGTCTATATCCCATGCCCTGCATTATCTTTTGGGCAACTGTTGAATATTCATTACTAAGTTGAAACCCCATGTCCTTCATAAGATCACGTCCCCATAGAGAGATAGGGAGGTCAAGCACATACGGCTGAAAAGTTCCAGAATGTCCTTCAGAATCTTTCCAGGATAAATGCCTGCAGCTGACTTGTGGAGCTTGAGCGTATCCTAAACCTCTTAGTGATTGATCTGAGAGCTGTACCGGCCACCCCTTTGACCAGTCCTTTTGTGCAATTATACTACGATCTGCTCCAGTATCTAGTAATCCCAAAATTGATTTGTCTTCTATAGTTAAGTTTAAAGTAGGACGGTCATTCATATCCAAGGACAAATAAACAGAATTCCCTCCGGTGACTCCAATCTCATCACTTGTTCTTAAAAAGGAATCAGCAGGAAAGCGGGTATGCAAACTAGGTAGAATTAGCAATTGGGCAATCCTGTCTCCTGGGGAAATGGACACAATGCCTTTTGGGGCCTCCACCATAACCTTCACTGTTCCTACCGTGTCCGGATTAATAATCCCAGGAAAAACATGAAGGCCTTGTAGGACGGAAGAAGCACACCCAATTAACAAGCCCACAGTGCCAGATGGTAAAGGTCCTTTAAATTCAGTCTCCACCAGTTGGACTCCCATTTTAGGTGTTAATATGAGTCTGGCGGCGGAGCAGAGGTCCAGTCCCGCGGCACCTGTAGTGGCTCTCCGCGATTCTTGGGATGGCGCAGGGACGGCCATGACTCGGTTTCCATTGTCCCATTTTCCATTGCCCCATATATTTGTGGGCCCTGGGGTCGGGGACCCCCCCGGCCGTTTTTTGGCATGTTTCTATCTTTTAAAGGTTGAGCATGTATGTCTCTAACTGATCTACACTCATTAGCCCAATGCTTTCCCCTTTTACATCTGGGGCATAAGCCCGGTTGACGGCTAACAGAAGTGTGCTCAATTCTGGATGTTCCCTTCTTGTTAGGACATTCTTGTTTAAAGTGTCCTCCTTGACCACACCCAAAACACCTTCCAGCAACCGGGCTGGACTTACGTGATAATTGAAGGACAGCAGCAGCAAGGCCTGCATTAGTTAACGGCCCACCTATTTCCCTACAGACTTTCATCCAGGCCTCTATGCCTTTGTTTTTGTAAGGGGTAATAGCTGCTTTACATTCTTTAGTACATTGTTCAAAAACAAGTTGTTTAATCAAGGGCATTGCTGTATCGGGGTCACCAAAGATTTTTCCTGCGGCGTCTACCATCCTGGCGACAAAGTCTGAGAAAGGTTCTGTGGGGCCTTGTATAATTTTTGTCAAATTGCCAGACACTTCTCCTCTATTTGGGAGTGATTTCCATGCTTGGATACAAATGTTATTTATCTGTTCATATACTTCAGGGGGGTATCCTGTTTGTTGATTAGCAAACCTGCCTTGTCCCAAAAGCATATCCTTATCCCAGGCAGGGCGCCCAGCTGCGTGATTTTGGGCAGCTTGCTCTACTGCACCCTCTAGCATAAATGCTCTCCAATCCAAATATTTACCTGGGGAAACACAAGCGCGGACTAGACTAGCCCAATCTGAGGGAGTCATGCAAAATCTAGTAAGTCCCTCCACCTGAGTGAGAGTGAAAGCGGCATCTATGCCATAAGTGCGAACAGATTCTGCCAAGATTTTAACTATCTTAAAGTCTAAAGGCTCATGATACCTTCCTCTATTATTGTCCTGAAACACCGGGTACGCAAGTCCCATATCTGTATTAACTGTCCTCCAAACTTGTGCATGAAAAGATCTCCCGGAACTTTGGCCCTCCCCCACATACGGGGGTGGGGCAACAGGCCTCATATCTTCTTCTAAATTTTCAACCTCCTCCTCCTCAGAATTCTGTTGACCAATATTAGATCCCTCCCCCTTCTTACAGTAGGCCTGCGTGCCTTGTGTCTCCTTTTTCTTCTTTTTCATTTTTATCTTACGTAGTTGTTGTAACAATATATCAAAGTCCTCAGAACCCTCTGAGCCGCTTGTGTCCTCAGGTGTTTTTAATTCGGTCAAGTCTGGATAGAGCCTTCTCCTATTTTTATTTTCAGGCTCTTTTGTCTTTTCACTACCCTTACTCTTAGTACTCTCTGCCACTTCTCTATGTGACCCTTCAGATCTTTCCTCATGTAGTTGTTCAAGAACGGCCTGACCCTCACTCACAGCTTCTTGGCATTTACTATCTGTTATACATCCTCTAACTAACTTCCAAAGTGGTATAACGCCACCCTGCAAGGTACCTTGCTCATGAGCGAAATCCAGATCCTTTCCTAATTTGTCCCAGCTGGGAACCGTAAGACTCCCTGAAAAGGCAAACCAAGGAGCCGCTGTATCAGCTTCCCTCAAAAACCTTTGCAAAGTGCTCTGCTTTACCTTAAGTCCTTTTGAACGTAGCAACCCATCCAGGGCCAACAAAATTGGGCTTGAAGAAGCAACGCCCATAATGTTTTTAGAACTATAAAGAAAGTGAAAGTACAAAAATCCCCGCTCTCTTCCTTTTACAGGGGAGCGTTCCGTTCTATGAATTCCCCGCTCTCTTCCTTTTACAGGGGAGCGTCCTTTTTCCCGCTCTCTCTCTATTTACAGAGAGAGCGCCCCGCTATTTGCTTGCGGATTCCCACTTTACCTGGGAACTTACCTGTGCACCACCCTGACTGCTGAAAGTTCTGGATCCTGGGTTCAAGGAATATAATTCCCCGTCCGGGCCACCAATTGTCGCGACCCCTCGCCGGCAAGGGAAAACACGACACAGGATTCTTCTTTCAGCAGTTTATTCAGGCCTTGATTCAAGTATCATCTTCTAGCGACCCCCCGCAGAGCGCCCAAGCACAGCCTAATAAAGCCTCCCGCATACCAATCCCAAGCTGCCACGTGGATCTCTCTCATAGGGTGGGAAGGGATTGCGCGCCAACTCTCCAAAAAAGGAGTTGTTTATCACAGGCCACAGTGGAAGCCGGCGCCATCTTCTAATGGCGGCCACGGTCTATAAGAATGGCTTACCACATAAACTGATTCAAATTAAAAACCAGAAATCAAATGACAGAGAATAAAAATCATTTATCAGTAATAACATTGAATGTAAATAGCCTAAACTCATCAATCAAAAGACATAGATTGGCAGACTGGGTTAAAATACAAAACCCAACAATATGCTATGGAACCAACCTAGGTGCCCTTCACCCAGATGAATGAATAAAGAAAATGTGGCATATATACACAATGGAATATTATTCAGCCATAAAGAAGAATGAAATTATGGCATTTGCTGGTAAATGGATGGAACTGGAGACTATCA
>NW_026694182.1:0-70883 GCF_021218885.2 Marmota monax
TTCTTTGAGGTGTCTTTGTCTGGTTTAGGTATCAGGGTGATGTTGGCCTCGTAGAATGAATTTGGAAGTTCTCCCTCTTTTTCTGTTTCCTGAAGTAGCTTGAAAAGTATTGGTATTAGTTCTTCTTTAAAGGTTTTGTAAAATTCTAAGGTATACCCATCCGGTCCTGGGCTTTTCTTAGTTGGTAGTCTTTTTATGGTTTCTTCTATTTCCTCAATTGATATTGGTCTGTTTAGGTTGTCTATATCCTCCTGACTCAATCTGGGCAGATCATATGACTTAAGAAATTTATCTATGCCTTCACTGTCTTCTAATTTATTGGAGTTTAAGGATTCAAAATAATTTTTGATTATCTTCTGTATTTCTGAAGTGTCTGTTGTGATATTGCCTCTTTCATCCCGTATGCTAGTAATTTGAGTTCTCTCTCTTCTTCTCTTCGCTAGCATCGCTAAGGGTCTGTCGATTTTGTTTATTTTTTCAAAGAACCAACTTTTAGTTTTGTCAATTTTTTCAATTGTTTCTTTTGTTTCAATTTCATTAATTTCAGCTCTGATTTTCATTATTTCTTGCCTTCTACTTCTTTTGCTGTTGTTTTGCTCTTCTTTTTCTAGGATTTTGAGATGAAGTATGAGATCATTTATTTGTTGGTTTTTTCTTTTTTTAAGGAATGAACTCCAAGCAATGAATTTTCCTCTTAGAACTGCTTTCAATGTGTCCCATAGATTCCGATATGTTGTGTCTGTGTTTTCATTTATCTCTAAGAATTTTTTAATTTCCTCCTTGATGTCTTCTATAATCCATTGATCATTCAGTAACCTATTGTTCATTCTCCAAGTGATGTATGCTTTTTCCTTCCTTCTTTTATCGTTGATTTTCAGTTTCATTCCATTATGATCAGATAAGATGCATGGTATTATCTCTACTCCTTTATATTGTCTAACAGTTGCCCTGTGACATAATATATGATCTATTTTTGAGAAGGATCCATGTGCTGCTGAGAAAAAAGTATAACTGCTTGATGTTGGGTGGCATACTCTATATATGTCAATTAAGTCTAGGTTATTCATTGTGTTATTGAGTTCTATAGTTTCCTTATTCAACTTTTGTTTGGAAGATCTGTCCATTGGTGAGAGAGGTGTGTTGAAGTCTCCCATGATTATGGTATGGTGGTCTATTAGACTCTTGAACTTGAGAAGAGTTTGTTTGACGAACATAGCTGCACCATTGTTTGGGGCATAAATATTTATGATTGTTATGTCTTGTTGGTGTATGGTTCACTTAAGCAGTATGTAGTGTCCCTCTTTATCCCTTTTTATTAACTTTGGCTTGAAATCTATTTTATTTGATATGAGTATGGACACTCCTGCTTTTTTTCGAAGTCCATATGAGTGATATGATTTTTCCCAACCTTTCACCTTCAGCCTATGTATGTCTTTTCCTATCAAATGCGTCTCCTGTAGGCAGCATATTGTTGGGTCTTGTTTTGTGATCCATTCTACTAGCCTGTGTCTCTTAATTGGTGAGTTTAAGCCATTAACATTTAGGGTTATTATTGAGATATGGGTTGTTTTTCCAGCCATATTTGTTTATTTATGTTACTAAACATGGTTTGTTTTCCTCTTTGATTATTTCCCCCCCCTTTACTGTCCTACCTCCCACTGTTGGTTTTCATTGTTATTTTCCATTTCCTCCTCCTGTAATGTTTTGCCGAGGATGTTTTGAAGAGATGGTTTTCTAGCTGCGAATTCTTTAAACTTTTGTTTATCGTGGAAGGTTTTAATTTCATCTTCCATCCTGAAGCTTAATTTCGCTGGATACACAATTCTTGGTTGGAACCCATTTTCTTTCAGTGTTTGAAATATGTTATTCCAGGATCTTCTAGCTTTCAGAGTCTGTGTTGAAAGATCAGCTGTTATCCTGATTGGCTTACCCCTAAATGTAATCTGCTTCCTTTCTCTTGTAGCTTTTAAAATTCTCTCCTTCTTCTGTATGTTGGGCATCTTCATTATAATGTGTCTAGGTGTGGATCTCTTATGGTTTTGCACATTCGGCGTCCTGTAGGTTTCTAGGATTTGGGATTCTATCTCATTCTTCAAGTCTGGGAAGTTTTCTCATATTATTTCATTGAATAGACTGCTCATTCCTTTGGTTTGGAGCTCTGTACCTTCCTGTATCCCAATGACTCTTAAGTTTGGTCTCTTAATGTTATCCCATATTTCTTGGATGTTCTGCTCATGGTTTCTTAACAGTCTTGCTGAGCTGTCTATGTTCTTTTCCAGTTGAAATACTTTGTCTTCATTGTCTGATGTTCTATCTTCTAAGTGTTCTACTCTGCTGGTAGTATTCTCCATTGAGTTTTTAAGTTGGTTTATTGCTTCCTGCATTTCTAGGATTTCTGTTTGTTTCTTTTTTATAACCTCTATCTCCCTGTATAGTTGATCCTTGGCTTCCTGGATTTGTTTGCGTAATTCATTGTCGAAGTGATCTTTCATTGTCTGATTTTGCTGTCTAATGTCTTCCTTGATACTCCAGATCATCTGAAGCATGTATATCCTGAATTCTTTATCTGACATTCCATCTGCTGCAGCTGTTACCTCTTCTAAAGTTGCGTTGACCTGCATTGCTTGTGGTCCTTTCTTTCCTTGTCTTTTCATACTGCTTGCGTATCTTTCCTGCAGGCACGGGCGGCGGCTCTGCTCTCTCCTTATTCCAATTGGGGTGTCGTGGCTACCACGCCGGCAGGTCACTGGGCCTGTTCTGGGCATTGGCTGCGGCTCTGTTCTGCCCCTACTCCAATTGGGGTGACGAGTGTACCACGCCGGCAGGTCACCGGGCCTGATCCGCCGGTCGGTTGCAGGTTTGCCTATCCTGCAGGCACGGGCGGCGGCTCTACTCCGCCCCTACTCCAAATGGGGTGACGTGTCTGTCGTACCTTCAGGCCACTGGGCCTGTCCCACTGGTCGGTCGCAGATCTGCCCACCTTTCGGGCATGGGTGGCGGCTCTGCTCTGCCCCTACTCCAATTGGGGTGTCGTGACTACCCCGCCTGCAGGTCGCTGGGCCTGTTCCTTGCACGGGCAGAGACTCTGCTCTGCCCCTACTCCAATTAGGGTGGTGTGTGTACCACGCCGGCAGGCTCCTGGGCCTGATCCGCTGGTCTGTCGCAGGTCTGCCTACCTTGGAGGCGCGGGCTGCGGATCTGCCCTGCCCCTCCTACCATGCCTGAGGACCCCTGGGCCTGATCTGCAGGTTGGTCACAGGTCTGCTCACCCTGCAGGCACAGGTGGCGGTTCCGCTCCGCCCCCACTCCAATTGGGGTCACGTGGCCACCACACCGGCAGGGCCTGATCCGGGCGTGGGAGAAGGATCTGCTGTGCCCCTACTCCAGTTGGGGTGACGTGTGTACCACCCTGGCAGGCCACTGGGCCTGACCCGCCAGTCTGTGACAGGTCGGTTTACCTTGCAAGCGCAGGCTGCGGCTCTGCCCTGCCCCTCCTACCACGCCCATGTACCACTGGGTCGCGGGTCTGCCCACCTTGCGGGTGCGGGTGGCGGCTCCGCTCCGCCCCCTCTCCAATTGGAGTCACGCGGTCACCACGCTGGCGAGCCGCTGGGCCTTCTCTGGGCGCTGGTGGCGGCCCTGCTCCTCCCCTCTGGCTCGACGACAAATTGAGGAGACTCGGGTGTCTGTGCCTCACCCCCCCTACCAGGAGACCAACTGTTTCTGTCGCCACTGGTATTGATGAAGTTCTCTCCTCCGCCGCTTTCTGATGACATCAGATCTCTGCCATGTTGGTATCCTATGCGAATGGCAGCATTTCGTTCCCCTTGCTGGGCAACCAAAGCAGTGGGTGAGTCCTGACCGGCCCTCAGCAGGACCTGGACCGAGAAGCAGTTTCCGTGGGCTCCTAGCCCTGGGCCAGGGCAGTTCCGGGAGCCGGAACTTGGCCGCTCTGTGCTCTGTGTAAGCTCTGATAAGAGTAGGCTCCAAGAAGCAGTCCCTGCGGGCTCAGTTCCGGGAGCCAGAATTTGGCCGCTTAGTGCTTGGTGTATGCTCTGATAGGAGCAGGGTCCAAGAAGCAGCCTCCACAGGCTCCCCAGCCCTGGGCCCGGGCGGTTCCGGGAGCCAGAACTCGGCCGCCCTGCGCTCAGTGTTCGCTCCGATAAGATCAGGTTCTAAGAAGCCCCCAGGCACTGAACCCTAGCAATCTGTCTGCAAGCCGTAGGCGAATGGCAGCCTGAAATTACCTGTTCTATGGCTGAATGAACTGCGGTCAGTCGAAAACAGGGATGGTGACGTCAGCTTTCCAACATGGTGGCTGCTGGCCTCCTCTGTGGTCTGACCGGTGTGGAGAACCGAGATGGACCGCTCCTTCCCCCGTCTCAAACCCAGAATTCAGCCCTGAGTACGGTGCTTGCACGGCTGGCAGAAACTGCAGCGCTGTATCCCTGCGTCGCTATCTCCTCGTTTCCCAGCATGCGCTGCATACTCTAGCCGCGGGGCGATTTGCTGAATAAGCAGTGTTACCCTCCGTGCGACAAACCTCTCGCGTTTGAGTCCCCGTAGCCGATCCTCGTGCAATGGAAATCCTTCCTCCAGGTTCCGGAGCACCCCACTATTGCTGGAAATTCCTAACAAGATAGCCTTTAGCCGTCCTGACTTGTCATACTCCCACACAGTGAAGCAGCACACGGGGGCAATGCACTCCCCTCCCCTCGCCGCCATCTTCCTCTCCCCAACTCCATCCATTTACATGAAAATGCCATGATTTTATTCTCTTTTATTGCTAAGTAATATTCCATTGTGTATATATACCACATTGTCTTTACCTATTCATCTACTGAAGGGTATCTAGGTTGGATTCACAATTTAGCTATTGAGAATTGTGCTGCTATAAACAATGATGTGGTTGTGTCCCTGTAGTATGCTGTTTTAAAGTCCTTTGGCTATAGATGGAGGAATGGAATAACTGGGTAAAATGGTGACTCCAGTCCAAGTTTTCAAAGGAATCTTCATACTGCTTTCCATATTGATTGCACCAATTTGCAGTCTCACCAGCAGTGTAAGAGTGTGTCCTTTTCCGCACATCCTTGCCAACACTTATTGTTGTTTGTATTCTTAATTCTGCCATTCTGACTGGAGTGAGATGTGATCTTAGAGTAGTTTTGATTTGTATTTCTATAATTGCTCGAGACGTTGAACATTTTTTCATGTATTTGTTTGATTGGTTTTATATCATTTTCTGAGAAGTTTCTATTCAGTTCCTTGGACCATTTATTGATTGGATTATTTGTTTCTTGATGTTAAGATTTTTGAATTCTTTACATATCCTAGAGATTAGTGCTCCATATGATGTGTATGTGATAAAATTTTGCTTCCATTCCGTAGTTTCTCTATTAACATCACTTATTGTTTCTTTTGGTGAAAAGAAGCTTTTAGTTTGAATCCATCTCATTTATTGATTCTTGATTTTAATTTTTGCACTATAGCAGTCTTATTAAGGAAGTTGGGCCTAACCTGACATGGTGAAGATTGGGGCCTACTTTTTCTTTTATTAGGTGCAGAGCATCTTATTTAGTTCCTAGGTCCTTTATCTACTTTGAGTTGAGTTTTGTGCATGGTGAGAGATAGGGGTTTAATTTCATTTTGTTACATATAATGTCCAGTTTTCCTGGCACCATTTGTTGAAGAATCTACCTTTTTTCTAATATATATATATATATATATATATATATATATATATATATAATATACATATATATATTAGAAAGGTATATATATATATATATATATTTATAATAATATATATATATTATATATATTTCTTATATATATATATATATATATATATATATTGAGCTTTTGTCTCATATAACTGTAATCATGTGGGTTAGTCTCTGTGCCCTCTATTCTGTACCATTGGTCTACCAGTCTATTTTTGTGCCAATACCATGCTGTTTTTGTTACTATTGCTCTATAGTGTAGTTTAAGTTCTAGTATAGTGTTGCCACCTGCTTCACTCTTCCTGCTAAGAATTGCTTTAGCTATTCTTGTTGTCTTATTTTTTAAGATGAATTTCATAACTGTCTTTTCTATTTCTATGAGGAGTGTCATTGGGATTTTTATTGAAATTGCATATAGTGCTTTTGATAGTATGGTCATTTTGACAATATTAATTCTGCCTATCTAATAACAAGGGAGATATTTTCATCTTCTAAGGTCTTTCTTTAGTGTTCTCTAGTTTTCACTGTACAAGTATTTCACCTCTTTTGTAAATAGATTGCCAATTATTTTATTTTATTTTTTTTAGGCTATTGTAAATGGGGTAGTTTTCCTTTTTTCCCTTTCAGAGGATTTGTCACTGATATACAGAAATGCCTTTGATTTATGGGTGTTTATTTTATATCCTGCTACCTTGCCAAATTCATTCACTAGTTCTAGAAGTTTTCTGTTGGAATTTTTTGGTCTTATAGATATAGAATCATATGGTCAGCAAATAGTGCTAATTTGAGTTCTTCTTTTCCTATCCATATCCCTTTAATTTCTTTTGTCTGTCTAATTGCTCTGGCTAGTTTCCAGACCTATGTTAAATAGAAGTAGTGAAAGAGGGCATCCCTGTCTTGTTAGAGTTTTTAGAGAAAATGCTTTCAATTTTTCTCCATTTAGAATTATCTTGGCCTGGGGCTTAGCATACATAGCTTTTACAATGTTGAGATCTGTTATCCCTAGTTTTTTTAGTGTTTTGAACATGAAGGGGTGCTGTATTTTGTCGACTGCTTTTTCTGCATTAATTGAGATGATCGTATGATTCTGATCTTTAAGTCTATTGTTGTGATGAATTACATTTATTGATATCCATATGTTGAACCAAACTTCATCCCTGGAATAAACCCCATTTGATCATGGTGCTCTGTCTTTTTGATATGTTTATGTATTCAATTTGCCAGAATTTTATTGAGAATGTTTGCATTTATGTTCATTAGAGATATTGGTCTGAAGTTTTCTTTCTTTGATGTGTCTTTGCCTGGTTTTGGAATCATTGTGATATTGGCCTCATAGAATAAGTTTAGAAGTGTTCCCTTTTTTTCTACTTTATGAGATAATTTGAGCAGAATTTGCATTAGTTCTTCTTTAAAGGTCCTGGAGAACTTGGCTGTGTATCCATCTGGTCCTGAATTTTCTTAGTTGGTAGATTTCTAATGGTGTCTTCTATTTCATTGCTTGCAATTGTTTTGTTTAAATCATGTATATCACCCTGGTTCAGTTTAGGCAAATCATGTGCCTCTAAAAATTTATCAATGCCTTTGATATTTCCTATTTTATTGCAGTACAAATTTTCAAAATAATTTCTAATTATGTTCTGTATTTCTGTTGTATCTGTCGTGATACTTCCTTTTTTATGGGCTTTAGTAATTTGAGGTTTCTCTCTCCTTCTCTTTGTTAGCATGGCTAAAGTTTTCTTGATTTTATTTATTTATTCAAAGAAACTGTTTCTTTTGTTTTAATTTTATTGATTTCAGCTCTGATTTTTATGATTTCCTGTCTTCTACTCCTTTTAGTGTTGATTTGTTCTTCTTTTTCTAGGACTTTGAGATGTAATGTTAAGTCCTTTACTTGTTGATTTTTTTTTTTTTTAAGGAATGAATTCCATGCAGTGAACTTTCCTCTTTGCACTGCCTTCATAGTGTCCCAGAGATTTCCATATGTTGTATCTGTGTTCTCATTTACCTCTATGAATTTTTTAATTTCTTCTTTGATGTTTTTGCAACCCATTGTTCATTCAGTTGTCTATTGTTTAGTCTCCAGGTGTTTTATTTCTGAGCCTTCATAATCCCTATAGCAAAGTGGAGAATGAGTTCTCTTTCTATGATATTGCCTTCCCCAGTGATACAAGGTCATTGCTTTTTATTGTGTACTATTTAGATTTATTGGAATGTTCTCCATTTTCTCTGTTTCAGACTTGCTCTGAATCAGGATATGTGTACCAGGCCCTCAGGATTGTCTGTGTGTGTCAGCATTTTTATCATAGTTTTAAGGGCAGTAATACTTCCTTTTTCTTAGTGGGATTAGTCAAGAGAAAGTTTCTTAAGTCTTCTTCCATATTGGCATCCTCTGTATTGGTCTGACCAATATTCCTGACCAGAGACCTTTTCCTATTTCTCACTTAAGCACAGCATTTTTTTTTTCCTGTGCTTCTTCAGTTGCAATGAGACTTTACTGGTGAACTGTAAGTTTTCCTCACACAAGCTTAAACCTCATGTTTTCATTGAAAGAAAGGTCAGGTAACATAATGGAACAACTCAGATGATTCCACATCCAACAAATGCTTTCTGAAAAAATTAAACATATAAATTTTCAAAACTCCAAAAAAATAATCTCTGCACACTAAGTGAAAACATTTCATGCTAGAATATATCAACATGAAGTTCCAATTACAAAACACACTGAAAAAAGTTCTAAAACTTCAAAAGAGAAATCTTTGAAAAGTCTAAAAAAAAAAGATTTAAGTATCTGATTTATCTGCATCACAATTACATGCTAGAAAACTACTATACAACATCCAAACTGTGAGTCAAGGATGAGGGTCATATAAATACATTTCCAGACACATACTATCTCAAAATGTATCTACATTATAAATCCTATTAAGAAAGTAGTTGATGAAGAAACAGATAAAATAAGAGCCAAGATCAGTAATTTTTGAAAAGAGTTAATTCAACTCCGATTTTAGGCACAACCTCTGCATCAGACTATGAAAAAATTAGTTAAATATGAAAAATAAAATAAAAGAGACCAGAAGGCAGTTCTGGGAATGAACTGCTAACTGGAGTATATGGAATTATATACTAATAATTTTAAGAACACAGAAAAGAAGAAATTTTTACCTCAGTGCACCAGTTGACTTAAAAATAAACACATATTCTTAATTACCAAATGTAAATACCACTGATTTAATCGAAGATTATGATTCAAATCCACTAGGGAATGATAGTGGAAGGTGATAGTAGTGGTATGGCTCGCTCATGAACTATCATGACAGGACATAATATATTCCCTCAAATGGCAATGAGAGGTTAAGAATAATGCAAATTATTTAAACATACAAATTTAATGCTAGTAGTGGACAGTTGTTGCTTCTAGAAATAGGATTATGAATGAGGTTGAGAAATCCAAGGAGTCTTTTCTCATTATTATGTTCCTTTCAGCACCATTTAAAACTTTGGCTAAAATAATTAAAAAATAAAAGCAAAGTAATATAAAATAAATGTAAAACTATGGACTATTAAATCAGGCTAAGTAAAACATAATGATTAATTATAATATGGGTAAAGTAGGAGTCTGGGTATTTCTTTGGCTACCAATTATTAGAAAGATATGAATAACAACATTATTATTGTGAAAATGACATCCATTTGTTCATTCTAGCTAAATGTGTTGATTAAAAATTTGAAATTTGTCTTTAGCAAGAAAATATACAATGTAGGTGAAGGTAGAAGTGTATTTTATTCTCTAAGAAATGGAAATAATAGTGTCACCTCATCTATGAACAGAAATGAAAAATGTTCCCAAATTACATGCACACACATATGTGTGTGTGTGTGTGTGTGTGTGTATATATATATATATATATATATATATATATATATATTAGCTAATGAACTATATATATGTACACACACACATCAGTGGTAATAGATGAAAACCTTTTGAGATGTCTAGGCTCCCATTTTCCTTAGATGTTTAAAAGAATCCATTCCTTTGATATTTACCTATGCTAATAAGCTCAAAGGATATGTTTTTCCATGGAAAGAGTTTAGGACTTGATTTATTTGTATGCTTTATAAAATCATACCTGGAGTTACTGTCAAAAGCTACTTAGTGCTCCTCAAACTGTGTTGAAAGCTCCCTGGTTTCTTGGGTATTAGATTTAATATGATGATTCCAGTTTGATTAGAACACCATTTGCCTTAGGAATCAGCCATAACTTTGCTGCTCACAATAATTAAAATTAATCAGATTCTTCCTTTTCATTAAATATAAAATATGCTGGAGGATTGGGATTCCCTATGAGGAAAGTTCTCATTATTACAATTTTTTCCCTTTGGGAAGATAGAATATATTTTAAGGGACAATTCAAACTTTTCAATTAATAGAAAGGGCAATAGTAAACTCTACATGTTTTCCATGTCAATCATGGGCTTAAGTTCTGGGACCCATAGGCAAATATTGAAGAAAATTTCTTACATGCTGTTAATTTATATATCAACTTAATACATATTTAAATTTACTATATAAAAATGTAAATTATTGTTTACCAAAATTCAAATGCACCAATATATTTTTAGAGCTGGGAGACCTTGCTTGCTACTATGATATTTAGGGTCCTGAAACATGTTAACTCTAGTGATAACCTTTAATATAACTGAGAAGACTTTGATTTTTATAAAGACAGCAGAATATTTATTTTAGAAACATTAAGCTTTTTCTAGAGAAAGAATTATATAAAATTATCCACTATCAAATTTTGATATATGATTATATTAAGTAGTATAGAAATCCACGTAGAAATGATTTAGTGGCTCTGGCTTGTTATTTCTTATCACAAGCACAGCAAAGAAGTTCTCAGAAATTGATTGACATTTGTCTTATACCCCTCCCCACCAAAGACTCCTTTTATTCTTTGCTTTGTGGCTAACATTTTTTACCCCTAAACCCAACTTTTATTATTTTTGCAATTTAAGTTTTTCCTAGAATTTCCTACAGCATAGGGAAGAATTTTTTTTTTCAAAAAAATCCTAAATTATTATTATTAGAAAGACCTTGAATTTCAGAATTTAAAATGTCACCCATTGTCTTCATATCATTGTAGAGATATCTTACTTTCACAAAGTATGTGCTATATAATCTGTTACTAGGCTGAAGGCAGGATTTGCAGTCCTCAAGGCTTGACTGAGAAAAGATACACTTCCTGGATCTACCATGTGGCTCTTTGAAGGTCGATGGTCTTCACTGGATGTTGGCAAGAATCGAGGATTGTTTGCCTATTTCTAGAGTGTTCACAACAGAGCAACTGTCTTCTTGTCAAAGCAAGCAAAGAGACAGTGAGAGGACAGATCAAAAGTCACAGAGTTTATAATCGAATCTCATTAGTCATGTCCTCTCATTTTTGCTGAATTTTATTTGTCAGATGTGAATCACTAGTTTACTCCACACTCAAGAGAAGGGAAATAAACAAAACACAAAATACAACCTTTTCAGAGGCTGCTTCACATTGTTTCTAGATACATTTCTGCCCTCTGACTTGCTTCTTTGGTCAATTGATGCTTAATTTGTTTTAAGTAGTTATCTTAATGCATAATACATTATTTATTATTTATATTTCCAGGCCCATTATTTTTAATTCAATTCCAGTATTCAAAATACAAAAGAAAATATATTCTGTCTGTCTTAAGAAATTTAAAGGATTAATGTGACCTGTATATAACATAAAGTTTCCTGGTCTATAAGAATTTGCACAGCAGACAGTATTCTTTAAAGATTAATACCTGTCAATCTGCCTGTGATTGCTTATTCTTTTTCTCTAAAATCAAGTTATCTAACTTGCAAAGGTTGAAGCCTTTGTTATGGGCCTATTGTTATACTCTCTATGACATCTGAGTTTGGGTTCATTTTGTTTCACAAGTTCTTTTTTTTCCATCATAATTTGAGTACAAGTTCCCCCAGTGTAAATTATGATTATTTGGAAGAAAGGCTAAGGAAATTAAATAAGCTTTTCATAAACACAGGACCACTTGCATACAGAGGTTGCTCTGGAACAAATGGGACTCTGAGCCTTATAGCAATTTAAAAATTAAAAAGATTAATATAGAGATAGGCATTGTGTTAGCATGTAAAAAATAAAAACAAAGTCAAATTCAGTTGAGGAGTTGATGCATATCATTTCTTTTAATATTGCTCTTTGTGAATTTTTTTTAGTTACTCCTCCAGCCTCAAATAATACAACCTCTCTCCAAGTGACCCTTCCCATGCACCATCTCCTCCTCTTCATTTTCTTATCAAATATAATTGCAAGGAAAACTTAAAAATACCTTGAAATTCAAATGTGAAACATGTAAAACCTCAATTTAATTTAGAAAATAATAATATTTATTTTAGAAAATAAAACCCGTAACCTGATGATCTCAAGGTTTGGGTTCCCTCCAGTCACATTTGCACCACCCTGTTTCCTCTCTCCTCTTGTGGAGATGCTTTGACCTTTGCTTCTGTTTCCCCAAATCACTTATGTAAAGTCTCAAAAGAAATTGCAATTGTTTTTAGAAAAGAATGAGCAGATAATTATTTACACATTTACAAGGTTTAGGATACTCTACCCAAATAAATATGACACTTTGATATATTGAATGTTATACTCAGAAGTAGTTTGAGAAATGACAAGTGCAAAAAGAATTTTTTGATCTTCCTCTGAAGAAGGTGATTAGTACCTCAGGTGAGAGGTGTCCTCTCTATATCAGTGGAAATAAGCATTCTTATCTCTGAGGAGAAAGGTCATGGCAAGACATCAATACATCAGAAGTATTCAGCTCTCTCCTGCTTACTCACTTTTCTTTGCCTGTCTCATTTCTCCATGATCTTCCATTATTCATTAAATCCACCATAAAAAATAAAATTGGCCTTAACTATTTCTTTGACTCTTCATTCTCTAATAATGGTGTCTGTGTCACATAAAACTCAAATAATTTTTTGTGCTTTTCTGTTATTAATATGTCTTTTGATACAGAAACCCAACCAATGAACCTGAGATGAATAGAAGGAAAAAGTAAGTTCTCTCCCCACACAAAATACCCAGAAGACAGAGGCCACACTGTGGCTGCTTGGTGGTAACAAAACTCTTAACCGTATAGCATATATTTCTAATTTAAAAGAAGATTATAAGCACATATGTAATATGTGTATATACCTATATGTATATAATTATTATTGCATGATAAACATATAATTTTAACTTTATGTGTATAATTTTGATAATTCAAGCATAATCAGAAAACAAGGCTTCCTTGTATCCTAAAAATATCTAATTCAATTGAATATGAAACTTTTTCACTTTTTGGAGATAAGTATAGCAAATCCTCTTGGAAATTATAAGATTTTTTTGTCTTTTTTAAAATTTATTTTTATTTATATAGGACAGCAGAATGTATTTTAATTCTCATTACACATATAGAGCCCAATTTTTTCATATCTCTAGTTGTAGAGATTACAAGATTTATTACAATTGTTCCCTTATGAAAGATTTATCTTCTAATTGGCATTGATTACTTCACCAGGCAGATGTTATAGAATCTGAAATGTTTTAGTAGGCTTTACTTTGAATTGAAAAAACAAATCTATATAAAATAAAAGAAAAAAATTAATCCTAAAGCCTTCAGTTTCATTTCCTATTTGTTTTTATATACAAGTGGGTATGAAATAATAAGAAAATGCAATGCAAGTTACAGATGAAAATAGAAAAAAACTTAAATCCTTTTTGGGAAAAATTATCTTGAAGAGTTTTGTAAATAAACAATGTTTCTAATGCAACTTTCCAAGGTGGCACTCACTAGATTCATTAACCATGTGTAATGCTGGAAGCTGACACGTGAAGCAAAGTGTTCTAGCTTACATGAATAGAAAATAAACCACCTATATTTGTTCATTTTAAGTCAGTTATCTTGGAAATAACTTCAGCATCTTTCATTAAGTTCTGGAAAAGGTTAGCACTTGTCATTTCCAGAATGTAGATTTAGATTTTCATCCATAATGATACATAGTAATATTGTTAGTAAGTTGGACAAGAATGACAGGCATACTGTGAAAAAAAAGTAAGCTGTGTTCAGTGTCTGCAAATGCAAGCCATTTTACATTAAAAAACCCCACAAAGCTATTATTTATAAAATGTTAAACTTATAATATCTAAAATCTTTAATTATCATATTAGATACTTCAATATACATATAACTATTTTAGAGAAAAACAGTTTCTCTGTAGTGTTGGTACAGTAAATAGATTGGAATTGATTTGTTAGAACAGAATAAAATAAATTATAGCCTAATATAGATAAATAACTCTCAAGCATAGCTCAGATATTGGCTCCATTTTTCTGTTTCAATTTGCTAAAACTTTGACAGAATGAAGGGATGTTCTTTTATAGCATCACGGAGCGAATAATTTGACCATCTCCGTTTTTATGATTCTTTCATCTACTCATACCTTTACCAGTCTCTCTCACTCTGCATCTTCCCTCCTTGCCCTATTTATCCTTTACTTCCATTTTTCCGACTCATAGTTTTATCTTTCAAACTCATCTGTGATTTTTCTGTTATATTCCAAATTCTCTTCACTTTTAGGAGCAAACATTTCAGCCATCTCTTTTATTCACTACTATCTTGAACAAAGCCAGACTCTTTAGGCCTTATGTATTATAGTCAAAATGATTATCAAGACATGTTCCTAACCAGCTGTCATGCATGCTCAATATAAATTGTAATATTTTCTGGAGGCAGAATGATTATGTTCAAATGTGCATGCATGTTTTATATTTTGGTGTAGTTTTAGACTTATGCACTGACTGAGAAAGCAGTCCATGGGATTCCTTACACTAACCTCCAGCTTGTGCAGTGTTTACTATTACTAATTGCTTGCACTAATGTGGTATACTGTTGTGAGCCATCCATGGGCTGCATGTGGGCCACCATGCATAATAGCCTAATGAATGGGAAGGAACATTTGGTGTCTGGGAATTTCCAGGGGACAATTCCTCTTTGTAAGACTACCCAGAGATGTTGTGAATTCCTATTCTGCTCTGCCATATTCCACACAGCACCTGAGATGGGTATGACTGGCCAAGATGCCAATCAACCTGCTGATTACAAGGTATCATGAAGCAAGACTTCTCCTTTGAAACCTCATCCTTGACTTTGATGTATCCCCTTAAATAAACCACTAGTTTCAGCTACTCTGTGGACTAAACCTATCAGGGGCTCCATTTTTGAAAACAAAAATTCTGACTCTTTGTCTTTTGTTCTTCACTAATTATTCTAAACTAATTTCTCAGGTGGCTTATACCCTCCTTGGCAGAAAGAAGCACTCCCCAAACGAGACACTGGGCCTCACCCCATAGTAAACTTGTTGTAACTGAAGAACAAGTATGAATATTTTATTAATAAATATAGTCCATAGTTTACATTAGGGAGAACTCTGTGAATTTTGATCAATGTGTAGTGCCATGTACCTACCATTATAGTTTCATAAGGGTAGCTTCACCACCCTAAAATTTCACTGTGTTCATGTTTCATCCTTTCCCCCCACCTGGAGAATGCATGAAACCATTCCTATTTTTTACTATCATCACTGCCTTTTTATAAGGTCATATAATTGAATTTGTACAGTCTTTTTTAGTCTAGTTTCTTTCACTTAGCAAGATGTATTTAACATTCCTCCAAGTTTTTAAACTTGATAGATTATTGTTTTTATTGCTGAATTATATTCTATTTGAATGTATCACAGTTTGTTTAACCATTCACCTATTGAAGGACATCTTGGCTGTTTCCAGTTTTGAGTAATTATGAATAAAGTTGTTGAAAGCATTCATGTGCAGGTTGTTGTGTGGACATGAGTTTCAGCAAAATCAAGTAGTTATTACAAAACTGTTAGTACAGTGGTATGATGTGGTATATGGCTGGAGGCATTTATAACCTAAGTTTACATTTCAGTCTGTGGACCTGCACTATGATCTTTTACACAGACTTGTCAGTATTGTTTTCCCTTAAGTGAGATAGGAATGCCAGTAGAGGCTGGAGTTGGGTGATTCCCTTTCCTTTGAATCTTTTCCCTTGCTAGTGTAAGACATGATACCTTTCCATATTCATCATGAAGATCATGAACCCCACACTGTTATAATGAAAGACAAATTAACAAGAGAGAAGCATAATGAATTTAATAAAAGCTTTAGGTAACATAGGAACCTTTAGAAATGGAGACTCAAAGACCCAGAGAAATTATATATTTTTATGGTTAGTTTTAATGGGGATAGTCAGCTATGTAGAAATGTGATTTGAAAGAAGAGATTGATGAAATGGTAATAGATTGAGGGAGGAAAAGGTGGCAAGGTCTGTCTGTCCAAATTCTTCTTGGTCTATATAGCATTCTTCCCCCAAAGTATATGGTGGGATACTCTGGAATTAGGAAGTTCAAGGAAAAAGGGAAATAGTAACCTTTCTCGTTCTATGGCTTTCTTTAGGAATAGCAGTTCTAGTTTTTATAAACCACCTGGGGGAAGAGGGATTCTGATTGAGAGAGAGAGAGAGAGAGAGAGAGAGAGAGAGAGAGAGAGAGAGAATGTATCCTTTCAGGATAAATCTCTAGTGACCTACTTCTTCAAACTAGGCTCACCTCCTATAGTTTCTACCAGTGCACGATAATCCTTTTTATTATGAAATCATCAGTGGATTAACTGATTTTGCTGATATCTGAGCCCTCATGATTCAATCACTTCCCCAAAGCCCCAGCTCTCCATATTATTGCATTGGAAACCAAGATTTTAGCATATGAGCATTTGGGGGATACTTCTTATACAAACCATTGCAGGTGCCTTTCTCCAAGTCTAGGTAGGATTCTTACTTAAGAGTTGCTTGCTCCAAACTATAGTCTCATCTTCTGTTCTAAAGACAAAGTTGATTTTTCTTTTCATGAATCCAAATAACAAACCCAGAGGACCTATGCTTTCCCTTTCACCCTCTGTTTAAAATTCATCCCACCTCTGTTTGACAATCATCCCACCTCTGTTTGAATGAGGTCAGATTGAGTACTGATTTCCCTGTTGCAAGTGCTCACACACATGGTGAAAAGAGGAAAGAAATGGTAATGAGAAGAAGGGAGAGGGATAACAACTGAAAAACAATAACACTTGAGAAAAAATGCAATATTCATGGCCCTCAGTTTATATAAGAGAGTTATTGACAGAGATTCTTTCCTTGATCAAATGCTACTCAGGCTCTTAACTTTTTCAACTAGGCTTTAACTTTTGGGTTTCTATGTTTCATATTTTCATTGTTGGATTTTTATCAAAAATCCTACTAAGCAATGGAAGTGATCATTTCATGGGTACAGATTTTACAGTCTGGGATAATGAAAAAGTTCTAGACATGAATAGTGGACACTTTTACACAAAAATGCAACTGGACCATTCAATTGACCTGTTCACTTACTAATGGTTAAGTGGTAGATTTTATTTATTTATATTTTACTATAATAAAAATAAAGACTCATTCTAATTCAGTTTAGCCAGAAGCATTCATCCGTAATATCGATAAACCTCATCCTCCACCATCTCCAATCTGATATCTGTTCCTCTTGGCAAGCCTTTAGCAAGGATCCTGTCAAGTTAGTTTAGCCAGTCTCCTGTTATCACTGATATTTCCTCTTCATAATTTTCCACCTACTGACTACTCCTTTGCTTTTGGTTATAAATTCCCTATTTATTCCTTATAATATTAAGACTGTAGCTTAGATTCTGTTCCCACTAAAAGCTCCTTTTGCAATGATCCCTACACCAAAATTGGTAGCCTCCTTCTTCAATAAAGTACTTCCTGTCATTGTTGTGGGTGAAAGAATGATACTCAAAACTATGGAATATTTTTTGTATGCTATGCAATTTAATTTTGAATCAAATGTATATGTCAAGATCATTGTATTGTCTTGAGCAACTAATAAAAAATAAAATAAAATAAATAAAAAGAATATTTAAAGGCCTTAATAGTAGTCTTAAAGGCCTTAATAGTAGTCAATGTCCCACTGACCTTCCCTTGTGTCTTCTCTTTGTAGTATAAGGAGAAGCATTCTGCAAATTTTCCCTATCTTCTTAAAGTCCGGACCCACCAAAGAAACTATCTGGTCCCTTCTTGATGTCAGTTTCTATTAACTAAACTTATATCCCACGAGGAGAGACTGAAATTTGCCAACACACTTTGACAGGCTCCTGTTGAACACCACTGTTTTCATTCTGGTCCCTCTCAATCTTCCAAGAGAATCAGTTACAAATCATTGTTTGTTTTTCAGGCCAAATAGCCTTTGTCCCAGTCCATGGTATATTCTGTAGTCCTCTTGAGTTCCTCTAAAAAATTATTTACAGTCTATCAAAATTGCCTATATTCTCCTTTCTCCTGCTTTCCTATAGAAATAGGGTACACAGGCTTTTGAATCATTTGCGGCCAGTTGGTAATTACTCTATGTGATTTCCTTTGTGCAAATAATAAATCTAACTGCCTTTCTCCTCCTTAATCTATGTCAGTTTATACCGACAAAAGTTTAGAGGGTAGAGGGAAAATTTTCCCTTTGCCCCTACATGATCTTTAACAAGTATCATGAATAATTTTTTGTTTAATAGTGGTTGTAAGATTGTAAGTAGAAAATTATATAGTGTATATGAACGCACAGTGGAATTCTACAAATTTTTACAGCATTTTTTTCAGTACAATACGTAAAAATATAAATGATATTAAACTATCTGAAGTGAATTATGTAAATACTTCATTTGTCCCATTATCTAATGTTCAAGGCTTTGGATATTTACATAACTTGAGGCTATTTCAATTCCCTCATGTTTATTAAATTGAACCATAGGTAATTGCCTTTTAAGTAGGAAAAAATTAGATCAATATTAGAAACTTCATTTGTGTCAAAATAATGATCTTTCTTGAAGAGTAAATTTGCAACCTCTTCAAGATTTAGCATTTTATATAAAACATTACAGTTTTATAGATACTGATTATTTAATGTTTTAGTAATTACAGTCCAATTGTTTTGGACTCACAGATTTGTAAAAGTTAATCACCTTAAGAATAATTCTTAATATTTTTTCCTAATTCCCTCCTCATATATGAAGACAGAAGAATGCTTCCCAATTAGCATCTGATATTCCAGATATAAACAGAACAGATGCATGTTTGGCTGAATATAGCACATAAATATGCAATTCAAACATTTGTCTCTTACCTACTTTTGCAATAGTAAATTGCGATCTTTTTAAATTAGAGTATACAACAGATGGTGAAGAGTTAGTTTAAAGTGTTGTTGCTTTTAATATAGACCACTGTGCCAACTGATTGTGCACTACAACAGTTTATTCATTCACCACACCAATTTATTTACTGCATTAAAATATGTCAGATTAAATGGGCATTTCAGCCATTTTGCCATATTGTGCATCTGACTTTAACAGGATGTCACTGTATTGTACATATCCTATCTAAAGGAAAGAAGAATGATGGATGCTGTGCACCTGGAAAGAAATCACACTCTGTAAAATGACAAGATTCAGCATGATAAGAAATCCAATTTCTATCCCATTTTCCTGTATGAGAGAAAAGATCTTGCATATCCATGAATTTAATCATAATGTGATTTTAAATAAAATGAGTTTTAGAGGGAGTGAAATAATGGCTTGCTGAAGTCCTTTAACCTCTTGTAAATGTCAGTATGTTTGTAAATAATGAAAAGCTATGTATACTCACACACATAAATCATACACGCACCAGGAGATGATATTCAGGCTTTTAACTAATGGGTACTAATATAATTAATACATATCATTAAATACATATATATGGAAACATTCATACAAGATTGTGCATGAATGTTTGTACATTTTCCTCAAGTAGTATTCTCATAATGTGACCCTTTATAACACATGAAACTCTCCTACTTTAAAAATTGGTTTCAATTCATTAATTATACATCTATCTTCTTCTCAGTCCGGGTCCTGCTGAGGGCCGGTCAGGACTCACCCGTTGCTTTGGTTGCCCGGCAAGGGGAACGAAATGCTGCCATTCGCATAGGATACAAACATGGCAGAGATCTGATGTCATCAGAAAGCGGCGGAGGAGAGAACTTCATCAATACCAGTGGCGACAGAAACAGTTGGTCTCCTGGTAGGGGGGGTGAGGCACAGACACCCGAGCCTCCTCAATTTGTCGTCGAGCCAGAGGGGAGGAGCCGGGCCGCCGCCAGCGCCCGGAGCAGGCCCAGCGGCTCGCCAGCGTGGTGACCGCGTGACCCCAATTGGAGAGGGGGCGGAGCGGAGCCGCCACCCGCACCCACATGGTGGGCAGACCCGCGACCCAGTGGTACATGGGCGTGGTAGGAGGGGCAGGGCAGAGCCACCATTCGCGCTTGCAAGGTAAACAGACCTGTGACAGCCTGGCGGGTCAGGCCCAGTGGCCTGCCAGTGTGGTACACACGTCACCCCAACTGGAGTAGGGGCAGAGCAGATCCTTCTCCCACACCCGGATCAGGCCCTGCCGGTGTGGTGCTCACATGACCCCAATTGGAGTGGGGGCGGAGCAGAACCGCCACCCGTGCCCGCAGGGTGAGCAGACCTGACCAACCTGCAGATCAGGCCCAGGGGTCCGCAGGCGTGGTAGGAGGGGCAGGGCAGATCCGCTGCCCGCGCCTCCAAGGTAGGCAGACCTGCGACAGACCGGCGGATCAGGCCCAGGAGCCTGCCGGCGTGGTACACACACCACCCTAATTGGAGTAGGGGCAGAGCAGAGTCGCTGCCCGTGCCAGGAACAGGCCCAGCGTCCTGCAGGCGGGGTAGTCACGACACCCCAATTGGAGTAGGGGCAGAGCAGAGCCTCCACCCGTGCCTGAAATGTGGGCAGATCTGCGACCGACCAGTGGGACAGGCCCAGTGGCCTGCCGGTACGACAGACACGTCACCCCATTTGGAGTAGGGGCAGAGTAGAGCCGCCGCCCGTGCCTGCAGGGTAGGCAAACCTGCAACGGACCGGCGGATCAGGCCCGGTGACCTGCCGGCGTGGTACACTCGTCACCCCAATTGGAGTAGGGGCAGAACAGAGACGCCGCCAGAGCCCAGAACAGGCCCAGTGACCTGCCGGTGTGGTAGCCACAACACCCCAATTGGAATAAGGAGAGAGCAGAGCCGCCGCCCGCGCCTGCAGGAAAGATATGCAAGCAGTATGAAAAGACAAGGAAAGAAAGGACCACAAGCAATGCAGGTCAACGCAACTTTAGAAGAGGTAACAGCTACAGCAGATGGAATGTCAGATAAAGAATTCAGGATATACATGCTTCAGATGATCTGGAGTATCAAGGAAGACATTAAACAGCAAAATCAGACAATGAAAGATCACTTCGACAATGAATTACGCAAACAAATCCAGGAAGCAAAGGATCAACTATACAGGGAGATAGAGGTTATAAAAAACAAACAAACAGAAATCCTAGAACTGCAGGAAGCAATAAACCAACTTAAAAACTCAATGGAGAATACTACCAGCAGAGTAGAACACTTAGAAGATAGAACATCAGACAATGAAGACAAAGTATTTCAACTGGAAAAGAACATAGACAGCTCAGCAAGACTGTTAAGAAACCATGAGCAGAACATCCAAGAAATATGGGATAACATTAAGAGACCAAACTTAAGAGTCATTGGGATACAGGAAGGTACAGAGCTCCAAACCAAAGGAATGAGCAGTCTATTCAATGAAATAATATGAGAAAACTTCCCAGACTTGAAGAATGAGACAGAATCCCAAATCCTAGAAGCCTACAGGACGCCGAATGTGCAAAATCATAAGAGAACCACACCTAGACACAGTATAATGAAGATGCCCAACATACAGAATAAGGAGAGAATTTTAAAAGCTACAAGAGAAAGGAAGCAGATTACATTTAGGGGTAAGCCAATCAGGATAACAGCTGATCTTTCAACACAGACTCTGAAAGCTAGAATATCCTGGAATAACATATTTCAAACACTGAAAGAAAATGGGTTCCAACCAAGAATTGTGTATCCAGCGAAATTAAGCTTCAGGATGGAAGATGAAATTAAAACCTTCCACGATAAACAAAAGTTTAAAGAATTCGCAGCTAGAAAACCATCTCTTCAAAACATCCTCGCCAAAGCATTACAGGAGAAGGAAATGGAAAATAACAATGAAAACCAACAGTGGGAGGTAGGACAATAAAGGGGGGGAAATAATCAAAGAGGAAAAAAAAACATGTTTAGTAACAGAAATAAACAAATATGGCTGGAAGAACAAATCATATCTCAATAATAACCCTAAATGTTAATGGCTTAAACTCACCAATTAAGAGACACAGGCTAGTAGAATGGATCACAAAACAAGACCCAACAATATGCTGCCTACAGGAGATGCATTTGATAGGAAAAGACATACATAGGCTGAAGGTGAAAGGTTGGGAAAAATCATATCACTCATATGGACTTCGGAAACAAGCAGGAGTGTCCATACTCATATCAAATAAAATAGATTTCAAGCCCAAGTTAATCAAAAGGGATAAAGAGGGACACTACATACTGCTCAAGGGAACCATACACCAACAAGACATAAAAATCACAAATATTTATGCCCGAAACAATGGTGCAGCTATGTTTGTCAAACAAACTCTTCTCAAGTTCAAGAGTCTAAGACCACCATACCATAATCATGGGAGACTTCAACACACCTCTCTCGCCACTGGACAGATCTTCCAAACAAAAGTTGAATAAGGAAACTATAGAACTCAATAACACTATTAATAACCTAGACCTAATTGACATATATAGAGTATACCACCCAACATCAAGCAGTTACACTTTTTTCTCAGCAGCACGTGGATCCTTCTCAAAAATAGATCATATATTATGTCACAGGGCAACTGTTAGACAATATAAAGGAGTAGAGATAATACCATGCATCTTATCTGATCATAATGGAATGAAACTGAAAATCAACGATAAAAGAAGGAAGGAAAAAGCATACATCACTTGGAGAATGAACAATAGGTTACTGAATGATCAATGGATTATAGAAGACATCAAGGAGGAAATTAAAAAATTCTTAGAGATAAATGAAAACACAGACACAACATATCGGAATCTATGGGACACATTGAAAGCAGTTCTAAGAGGAAAATTCATTGCTTGGAGTTCATTCCTTAAAAAAAGAAAAAACCAACAAATAAATGATCTCATACTTCATCTCAAAATCCTAGAAAAAGAAGAGCAAAACAACAGCAAAAGAAGTAGAAGGCAAGAAATAATTAAAATCAGAGCTGAAATTAATGAAATCGAAACAAAAGAAACAATTGAAAAAATTGACAAAACTAAAAGTTGGTTCTTTGAAAAAATAAACAAAATCGACAGACCCTTAGCGATGCTAGCGAAGAGAAGAAGAGAGAGAAGTCAAATTACTAGCATACGGGATGAAAAAGGCAATATCACAACAGACACTTCAGAAATACAGAAGATAATCAAAAACTATTTTGAATCCTTAAACTCCAATAAATTAGAAGATAGTGAAGGCATAGATAAATTTCTTAAGTCATATGATCTGCCCAGATTGAGTCAGGAGGATATAGACAACCTAAACAGACCAATATCAATTGAGGAGATAGAAGAAACCATCAAAAGACTACCAACTAAGAAAAGCCCAGGACCGGATGGGTATACAGCAGAATTTTACAAAACCTTTAAAGAAGAACTAATACCAATACTTTTCAAGCTACTTCAGGAAATAGAAAAAGAGGGAGAACTTCCAAATTCATTCTATGAGGCCAACATCACCCTGATACCTAAACCAGACAAAGACACTTCAAAGAAAGAAAACTACAGACCAATATCTCTAATGAACCTAGATGCAAAAATCCTCAATAAAATTCTGGCGAATCGGATACAAAAACATATCAAAAAAATTGTACACCATGATCAAGTAGGATTCATCCCTGGGATGCAAGGCTGGTTCAATATACGGAAATCAATAAATGTTATTCACCACATCGATAGACTTAAAAATAAGAACCATATGATCATCTCGATAGATGCGGAAAAAGCATTCGACAAAGTACAGCATCCCTTTATGTTCAAAACTCTAGAAAAACTAGGGATAACAGGAACATACCTCAATATTGTAAAAGCAATCTATGCTAAGCCTCAGGCTAGCATTATTCTGAATGGAGAAAAACTGAAGGCATTCCCTCTAAAATCTGGAACAAGACAGGGATGCCCTCTCTCTCCACTTCTGTTCAACATAGTTCTCGAAACACTGGCCAGAGCAATTAGACAGACGAAAGAAATTAAAGGCATAAAAATAGGAAAAGAAGAACTTAAATTATCACTATTTGCAGATGATATGATTCTATACCTAGCAGACCCAAAAGGCTCTACAAAGAAACTATTAGAGCTAATAAATGAATTCAGCAAAGTGGCAGGATATAAAATCAACACGCATAAATCAAAGGCATTCCTGTATATCAGCGACAAATCCTCTGAAATGGAAATGAGGACAACCACTCCATTCACAATATCTTCAAAAAAAAATAAAATACTTGGGAATCAACCTAACAAAAGAGGTGAAAGACTTATACAATGAAAACTACAGAACCCTAAAGAGAGAAATAGAAGAAGATCTTAGAAGATGGAAAAATATACCCTGTTCATGGATAGGCAGAACTAACATCATCAAAATGGCGATATTACCAAAAGTTCTCTATAGGTTTAATGCAATGCCAATCAAAATCCCAACGGCATTTCTTGTAGAAATAGAGAAAGCAATCATGAAATTCATATGGAAAAATAAAAGACCCAGAATAGCAAAAACAATGCTAAGCAGGAAGTGTGAATCAGGCGGTATAGCGATACCAGACTTCAAACTATACTACAGAGCAATAGTAACAAAAACAGCATGGTACTGGTACCAAAACAGGCGGGTGGACCAATGGTACAGAATAGAGGACACAGAAACCAATCCACAAAACTACAACTATCTTATATTTGATAAAGGGGCTAAAAGCATGCAATGGAGGAAGGATAGCATCTTCAACAAATGGTGCTGGGAAAACTGGAAATCCATATGCAACAAAATGAAACTGAATCCCTTTCTCTCGCCATGCACAAAAGTGAATTCAAAATGGATCAAGGAGCTTGATATCAAATCAGAGACGCGCCGTCTGATAGAAGAAAAAGTTGGCTACGATCTACATTCGGTGGGGTCGGGCTCCAAATTCCTCAATAGGACACCCATAGCACAAAAGTTAATAACTAGAATCAACAAATGGGACTTACTCAAACTAAGAAGTTTTTTCTCAGCAAAAGAAACAATAAGAGAGGTAAATAGGGAGCCTACATCCTGGGAACAAATCTTTACTCCTCACACTTCAGATAGAGCCCTAATATCCAGAGTATACAAAGAACTCAAAAAATTAGACAATAAGAGAACAAACAACCCAATCAACAAATGGGCCAAGGACCTGAACAGACACTTCTCAGAGGAGGACATACAGTCAATCAACAAGTACATGAAAAAATGCTCAACATCTCTAGCTGTCAGAGAAATGCAAATCAAAACCACCCTAAGATACCATCTCACTCCAGTAAGATTGGCAGCCATTATGAAGTCAAACAACAGCAAGTGCTGGCGAGGATGTGGGGAAAAGGGTACACTTGTACATTGCTGGTGGGACTGCAGATTGGTGCAGCCAATTTGGAAAGCAGTATGGAGATTTCTTGGAAAGCTGGGAATGGAGCCACCATTTGACCCAGCTATTCCCCTTCTTGGTCTATTCCCTAAAGACCTACAAAGAGCATGCTACAGGGACACTGCTACATCGATGTTCATAGCAGCACAGTTCACAATAGCAAGACTGTGGAACCAACCTAGATGCCCTTCAATAGACAAATGGATAAAAAAAAATGTGGCATTTATACACAATGAAGTATTACTCTGCATTAAAAAATGACAAAATCATAGAATTTGCAGGGAAATGGATGGCATTAGAGCATATTATGCTAAGTGAAGCTAGCCAATCCCTAAAAAACAAATGCCAAATGTCTTCTTTGATATAAGGAGAGTAACTAAGATCAGAGTAGGGACAAAGAGCAGGAGAAGAAGATTAACATTTAACAGGGATGAGAGGTGGGAGGGAAAGGGAGAGAGAAGGGAAATTGCCTGGAAATGGAAGGAGATCCTCAGGGTTATACAGTGGAGGGGGTAGAGAGAGAGGAGGGGAGGGGAGGGGAGAGGTGGGGAGGGGGGAGTGTGGAGGATGGGAAAGGCAGCGGAGCACAACAGACACTAGTATGGCAATATGTAAATCAATGGATGTGTAACTGATGTGATTCTGCAATCTGTGTATGGGGTGAAGGTGGGAGTTCATAACCCACTTGAATCAAAGTGTGGAATATGATATGTCAAGAAATTTGTAATGTTTTGAACAACCAACAATAAAAAATTAAAAAAAAATAAAAAAATTATACATCTATACAAAGGGCTCAAATACTATGATTTGGGATAATTGTATTTTTGTGATTATTAGCATAATGGGATAATTTCATAAGCCATAAAGAATTAAAATATCTTGCAACAGACAAAATAACTTTAACATTTGACATTTTTACACATGTATGTTTATAGTACATTAATATACAGAGGCTAAAATATCCAATGTGTGCAATTGAAAAGATAATTTGAGTTAAATTCAGTTGTTTTTAGCATGGCATTAATTTTTGAAGTATTATCATCCCAAGATTATTTCTCCAAATTTGTCCCAAGTCAAAAAAAGTAAAAAAAAGTTGCATGTGTGTATGTGTGTATGTGTTGGAGGGTGGGTACAACTGAATGTACTTTATGAAAGTCTCATTGCAGAAATATTTGTTCATGCTTGAAAATATCTCTTATTTCCTTAGATCCATGTCTAGTATGACCTTTTTAGAGTGTTCCAAATTCAGTGTGCATACATATAGAAAACAACTTTATGTATTCATGCTTTCCAAAATATTCTGATCCAATGTTTAAGCATGTGAAGAACTTCAAGAGGAATGAAATCCTATTTGTATCTTTTTATAACATTCTTCTTTTAATTATTATTACTTTGTTCTCTCTTTACCTCCCTGTTGCTACATTTTCCAAGTAGAGAAAGTATGGATTAGAGGAAAATGGGAAATTTCTCTTTATATTTTATCCATGGGCGTAGCTGCCTGGCCTTAGATGACCGTTTTCTGGTTGTGTGGGAGTCATTCTTTGGCCTAGCAGGACTTTCTGAAATGTCTAATTTTCTGGTCTGTGGTTCACTTCCTGGTTGACCTCTTTGAACCACCTCCTTCCTTCTACTCCTGCCCCCTACCAAAGTGAGACTTCCTGTGACCTCTTACCATGTAGTTATTGTTTCTTGGTGCTACTTTGCTTACTGTGGGTCTCCTATAGTGGTCATATTCAGGCTATTTTTCAGGATGTAAACATGGGTAACCAGACTCAGGCTTTCTTAACATGACAATTACATGTGGTTCAGAGTTTTTCTGTAGGGATTCTTTACCATGGAAATCTAGAGGGAAGCATTCTGCTGGTGAGCAAACTCCCAGCAGGTAACTGGCATTTTGTTTCCCATGCTTGGAATGCTTGGCAGTTTCTCCTAGAAGCTAGTAAGGTAACTAATACAGGTGCAGTATCTGTGAAAGGGCTCTGTGCTAGAGTCTTATCAGCCTGGACCTTGATTTCAGACATTCAGCTCCTGGGAAATAAAGAATACTAAACAATAATGTAGTTATGGCACTAATGACCTAAAGTAACCTATTGCTATAAATAAAGCTTGGCAGTTTGGCCTCTCTGCCATTCTGCCATCTTTCCTGACTCTGCATCTTGTTTTGGTGTTTCTTTTAATTTCCATTACATGTTTCTTCATGCTTACCATCACAGGAAGTTTCAGCTGGTCACTACTGTCAATATTTTGCAATCATTTTGTTTATGTATGACACAGAATTTCAGAGAATAGATGATGACTTCTCTAATAAATTCTGTCACTAATTCCCTCTCCACTGCAGAGAAGTGAGAAATCAATTTTCTGGTGCTTATTCAACAACAATCTAACCAAGAAGTAGGATACCTGTTTTCTTTCTGTGAAGATCTCTCCTTTAAACCAGCTTCATTTGAAGTGGGGCTTACACATGTCTGGAAAGGAGAGGAGAAATAGGTAGTCATAATTTACTAGGTGAACACATCAGAGATTCTATAGTCATTTTTTCCTATGTTCTTCTCTTAGGCAAACTGAAGGTGAATGATCAGAGAGCTATTGTTAGGAACTTTTTTTTCATCTTCTGTTTCAGTATAACCAAAATGCATTAAAACACTTGATTGATAAGGTTTTTGTCCTAATTTCAGAGCAAAATATTTTATGTTAAGCATTTCAACTCTGCAAGATTAAGCCTTTATTGTTAAATGCTTATACAGTGGGTATGACTAGGATTCTGCCAAATAGAATCTATCAGGTTGGTCCCAGTTTTCTGTCTGACTGGAACTTATGGTAAACATCATTTGCCACTATTAGGATTAACTGTATAAAACACATAACTCTTCATATATGCCTTCTTGAAAAGCATGTTTACATTTAATTAAGTAAAAATATACTATAACCAAATGTTATATTAGCCTATTTTCCCCTCAAATTGAGTAATTTTAAAAGAGAATATTGTTTGTAATATTTAAAATTTGTACTACATTTTAGAGGAGTTTAAAATTATTTATATAGTTGCTTCACCTCTTCAATTTACTCTAATTTTCTTATTTTTCTTAGAAATCAGTATTAAATTAAAATATTTGACACATATTTATCAAGTTTATAATATGTGTGAGCAGATATGCAACATGAAACCTGTATATAAGAAAAATTACCAGAGAGTATGATATATATATTTCCAAAAATTATTGAATATTATACATTACTTCACTTCTTGACTCCAATTGTCACCAAGGCATATGACTCCACACATGACAAAACACACAGTTTTGAAGGTGTTTCTTCATTATAAATATATTAAAGATCAGACTTTACCTGAGTCTGATTTTTAAAAAATTAAAATATTTTATGTACTAAGATCATCAAAATGAAGTAGAAATTTTCAAATAATTTTGTTAAGTAAAATAATACATTTTAAATATGTTTTGTTGTTGGAGGTCAATTTAATAATAAAAATATTAACAACTAAACAAAGATCTTTCTGAATAAGAAAAAAACATGCAGGGTAATGACATAAAGATAAATATTTAATTTAAATACAAATTCCATAAAAATAAAATCTGAAAAACAGAATATTATATTTAGTGTGATATAATTGTTATAGTAATATTAATCATACAGTATTAATATACATTTATAAACTAAGTTTAGTTTGAACTTATATAATTTTGATTGTAAATAGATGTTTATTCTCACACAGTTTTACCTCTAATGAAGAATGCTAGATATTTAATATTTACTTTGAGTAATGCCAAATTAGTTCATGGAACGTATAACCACATAGTAGATATTTGCAGTGCACTTAATTATGTATTATTGGACTTAAACCAATTTTAAAAGCAGCTTACATTCAGCAAAAGTTAAAGCTTTCAGTGGCACATTACTTTCAAAACCCAACAAGAGTAATGATGAGAAAGTACAAATCTATACTAGGAAGTCAGCATAATTTCTGAGATTATTTCATTATTTGTAAGAGTGATGATGAATACATCAACAAGTGAGCATACAGATACTTCATCCACTACACTATTTTTATTTTTATTTATTTTTATTGTATATTTTTATACAAATGAGGATGTCATTTCATTAGTATCCATCACTTTATTTCCTTTCTTCTAATTAAAAAAATAAAAACTAATTTTGCCTGTCTTGGGTTAATAAGAAGAGTAAAAATTGAGGAGATTGTGCTCAGGAAAGAAAAATAAAACTTAAAGAGCACACAGAAAAACAGGCTAAAATCAAAGTTGTAGGTGTGAACAATGAGGATAATTCAGGCCAATGGAACAAAAAAATGACATGGTTCAGACAAGTAATGTGTCAGAAACAGGTTAGACATGCACAAACCAGAAGAATTTAAAACTAGTGAAAGAAGAAAGCTGGGACAGTTAAAATTCAAAGGAGAAGAAGTATTCAGTATGATAAAAGTAAATAATTGATTAAAGGCATTGCAATCAATAAAATTACATACATTAGAGAAAGAAAATGAGAAGTGATTATGACATAGAATATGGAGAGAGAAATGATTAGAGGTGAAACTCAGGTAGTAGGTTAAGTATATGTAGTAGATTTTGAGTATTTATGTTAAGAAAGGTGAAATGTTAGGGTAAACAGTGGAGAACTATTAGAAATTTTCAGAGTTACCCTGTCCATAATCTGAATCCCTAATGTCTCACTGTCTGTGTCCAACTCCTGTTTTGTCACATATTATCCTTGTGCTCTTTTGCAAAACAAGTAACTTTTTTGTTCCCACATTTCTCTTCTGTAAAATAAGGAAAATAATTTCCTACCTCATAATGTTAGGAAAATTACATAAACTAGGTATATATAAAACTCTAATAACACCTAGCAGAGCACTTTCCAATTGTATTTGATTAATAAAAAATAAAAGTAAAAGGAGCAAAGAAAATGTTCTTATCTCTTGGAAGATGGTGGCCAGTTCTTGACCAGGGGCTGCATGAATTTCCTCCTGCTAGTGATGAATGCATTGCTGTGGTTCCTCATGGGATTCCTCTGATTTCTCCTCAGCCTAATTATTATCCAGAAAAGTTTTATGTGCTCAGAAAACTTTTTTTACTTGAAGCAAAAGTGTTCCTTCTTGTATCCAGCTTTGAACTCATTCTAGGTAACCTGAAGTGTCTCATTAATCACGTCTAGATTTCTGGAAAACTATCTTATATTATATAATACTTCTGACCACAGATGGGAGAGACTCAGGGATGAACCAGGTGTGCTAACATGATATTGACAAGAGGTGGAAAGGGATGCAGATTAGAATTCAAGAGACAATGTTCAGACATTAGTGATACTCTCCCCCCAACACACACACGCACACACACACACACACACACACACTTACTATTGTTTGCTAAAATGTAAGAAAACAAGTTAGTTATTACATTCACACTAAATATTTTAGCATTTTAAAAGTATAACTATAATACCTTATCACAGTGAAGAGATTTTATATTAATATATTACTAACACTTATTATTCAACTTGTTCAAATTTCTTCAGTTTTCCTCAATATGCCATTTGTGGCTATTTATGATTCTTATATTTTTGTCCAGTACCCGGTGACCACTCATGGATTGCATTTTGTTATCATGTTTCTTTAATTCCTTCTGATGTTTTTGTCTTTTATCACTTTGACATTGTTCAAGATTCAAGGTCATTTTTCTTTCAGGGTGTCACATTGTCTTTATTTTTTGATCATTTGCTCATGATTAGATGATTCAGGTTAAACATTTTATCAGTAACATTATACTGGTGATGTTATTTATTTGCAATTGCAACATATCTTCAAGTACATAATGCTTGTTTGACTCATTATTTTTGAGGCAATGTTTGAGCTTTTGGTGAAAGTAGTGCCTACCTGTCTGTAACAAATGTTACTTATCTTTTAAAAACATCTTCACTCCTTCAATTATACATACATAAGCACTTGCAGGGATATTCAAACCTGAGATTTACTCTCTTCTTCACTTGTCTCATAAAGAGTCTTCTTATCAAGAATACCACACATTTGAGTGACACTCGTGGCTCAGAATTATCTCCCACACTGATATAGGTAGAGTCCAGGAAAGGTCATAATACCAATCTGTAAACACTACTCTAAGCGACCACAGTGAAGAAATGTTAACTTTATTCTTTGGAGGACAAACTTCTTCTTTAAAGAGTGATAGGTACTATCAGTTTTACCTGCAGGAGATTTTTTGTTATCACTGCGTTCCTGTCTAGTTTTGTGAACAGGATCATTCTGGCTTTGTAGGAAAAGTTTAAAAGAATTCCCTCCTCTTCAATTTTTTGAAATCATTTCAGAGGAATTAATATTAGTCATTGTTGATATGTTTGGTATAGTAGGGAAGTCATCTGGTTCTGGTTTCTTTGACGAGAGACTTGTTATTACTGATGTTTCTTCATAATTATATATTAGTAAGTTGTATGTATACAGGATTCTATATGCTTCTTTTAGGTTATTCAATTTCTTGGAGTATAATTGCTCATAATGATCTACTTTGGTAAGTTTTCCAAATGAACTTGGAAATAATTTTCACTGTGGAGTTGTTACAAATGAAGTTGACATATATCATTACGTTCAATTTTATGTTGTCAACTTATTCATTTAGTTTTCTTTCTTTCCTTAAATTTTTAATATTTTTGTCTGCATGGTCTATCAATTTCTAAGAGAAGTTATTTGAAGTTCCAAATATGTTGTGAATTTGTCTCTCGTTTTCTTTCTGTTTTTGGCTTGTATATTTTAAACCATAATATTACTTGCACACAAATTTAGGATTTTTATATATGCAAGTTTAACTGACCTTTAATTACTATGAAATGTTCTGTGACTTTACCCATGATTATTTTCTGAAACTATATATAGGGTGCTGGAGTTGCAAAATTGGCTATATTATTTTTATATTTTTTATGAAACACTTTTTATATCTGATTAATTTTAAATTTTCTCTGTTTAATATTAAACATGAGTCTTTTTGAAATCATTATACCATTATTTTATTTTTAAAAGGAGAAATTCTATTCTTTAGTGTTTCATGTATTTACCGTTATTGCTCATATATGTTGTTTTAGAGACATAATTTCATGTTTTTCTTCCTTTATTGCTTTCACTTAAATCAGTCAAATGACCTTTATATTTTTTATCTCCCTCTATTAATATTTTCTTTTTCATCTTCTTTAAATAATATATCTTACAGCATTCATTCCTTTCTTACTAAGTATAATTTAAGTTATTATTTTTAGCTCTACCCCGAAAAAATGCAAGGGCCTTAGCATGCTTTAAGTGCTCTTAGTCTTCTTTTAGGTTTTTATTAACTTTTGTATATACTTTAATTCCACCTTTATATTAAAACTCAAAATACATAGTTATTGCTGTGTTAACATATCTTTATTTACATTTATTTACATTTTTTTTCCTTTCTAGTTCTATGAATTCCTTGGAAGTTAGAAAATTTTTTTGTCAACACTTAAAAGTAATAATCTATTGTTAGAATTTACTATTCATTTTGAAAAGTGAATTAGTAGTGTGACACCCTTTGAAGTTAATGTATTTCTCTTAATATGTTAATAAATTTGTCTGGGTGGTTTTCAATAATTCCACTATGAGGAACCTATGTAAAGGATAATTTATGTAGTTTTTTACTTGGGAAGTTGAAACCTTCTGTATCTGTGGCTTGGTATATTTGTCAGTTTGGAAAATGTTCCAAGAGTATTTTATCAAATATTATATTTTATATTTTATTTATATTTTATTATATTTATTTATTATTTTATGTTATATTGTTTTCAAATATTATATTATATATTATATTTATATTATTTTTATGCTTTCTCTTCTTTCCATTTAGAGTCCAATTCCATGTATGTTTGAGTGCCTGAGTTTATTGCACATGTCACTTTATGTTTTCTTTCATTTCACCATTTTTCATTCAGATGTATTTTACCTAATGACTTCAAATTCACGTATTGTATCTTACATGTCTTATATTTAAGTCATCATTTGAAATCTTAATTTTGTTTACTATATTTTCATTTAAAATTGTTTCTCTTGACACTTTTAAAAAAATATATTCCAGTTATATGGTAATTTTTTTCTTCTGATTTTGGAATGTACTAATTATAACGTAGTTAATATCATTAAGTATAACTTCAATTTCTAGATTACTAATTTCTATTCCCAAGTTTTTTTGTATTATCTTCATTTTCTTCACTTTCTTGGAATGACATATTTTAAAACTGAATATTATATTTTGTATATGTAAATTTAAGAAGACCCTGATAATATCTTCTTTCTTCAAAGAGGGTAAGATTTTATTGTCATTTGCTTGATTACTTATTTAGTTCTTGTGACCAGCAGATAAGTGCTGACACTTATGGAAGTGTGCTGACACTGGATGGAAGATAGCTTTTACATTAGGGTAGTCCATTTCTCCCTCTGATGGTCCATATTATCTGCTCATAGTCTTCCTCCTAATATATACATCTTTTTTAGATATCAAAACCTGAAATCTTTTTATTCAATACAGTAAAATTGCTGAAGTGTTTTCTTGGCTTTGTAGAGTTGTTATGGTCTGAATTGTGTTCTCTCAAATTTTATATCTAGAAACCCTAACCCTAATACACTAAAATGTGGCTATCATTAAAGATAAGATCTTTAAAGAGGTAATTAATACTAGAGGAGGTCATAAGATGGGGCCATAAACCAATGTGACTGATGTCTTTAAAAGAAGTGGAAAAAATTCCAAAAATAAAGGTCACATGAGGGCACAGAGAGAAGCAGCCATCAGTAAATCAAGGAGAAAGGCCTCAGGGGAAATGAAACCACCCACCACCCTGATCTTGGAGAAGTAAGAAAATAATTTTCTGTGGCATAAGCCATATTCAGTGATATATTTTTATGATAGCCCTAGTAAACTAATACGACTGGTGAGCATCTTTCATTTTATTAACTTTCTCATGCCCAGCTTTGAACAGGCAAATTGCTGAAAGGGAAATTATATACAAAATTTTGATCTTATCCACTTGACATGTTGTTTCTATACCAAATTGCCAAATGACCTGAGGGAAAAAAGTGCAGATATATGACTATGGAATCTTTCTTTTCTTTAGGAATTTGCTCCTCAATTTATGTTTGAGCTTTTGGCTCCCTCATGCATGTAGATGTTTGTTTTATATGTTTTACAGCTTTTATTCTCCATGGAAAGGTAGTCCAATATACATTCAGAAATGGAAATATTTAGTTACTTTGTAGCTAAATATTATGTTAATATTATTGTATTATGGTTTTTATTTTTTCAAATTATTATTTTAATTATGCAAAGTTATGAGGTACAAAGTCGTTAATTCCATACATGGATACAGTATGTGATTACGAAATCAGAGTGGTTAACACTTATATTTTGTTACACATTTTTTTTACATTTTTGAAGAATTTATACTAACTGTATTTATTTATGGAATACAGTGTGGTATGTCAATAAATATATAAATTATGTAATCAATTAACATTCCATCTCCTATTCATTGTTTTGTGTTTGGAAATTTCTTTTTTTTTTTGGAAGTAATAATATTACTTTTTTAAATTTTTTTAATTAACTACACATGACATTACAATGATCTCGGCAATTCATACATTTGAATCAATTGGGGTATAATTTCTCATTTTTCTGATTGTACAGTTTGCAGAATCACACTGGTCATAGAGTCAACTATATACATACAGCAATCCTAATGTCTGTTCTATTCTGCTGCCCTTCCTATCCCCCTCCCCCTCCCCTCCCTTCCCATCATTTCTCTCTATCCAATCTAATGTGACACACTTTTTATTTTTCTTTTTCTCCTCACAACATAATACACGTATTCTGTATAATGATGAGGGTCTCCTTCCATTTTCTGTGCAACTCCCTTTCTCCCTCCTTTTCCCTCCCACCTCTCTTCCCTATTTAGTGGTAATCTTTTTTTTTTTAATTTTTTATTGTTTGTTATTCAAAACATTACATAATTCTTGATATATCGTATTTCACCTTTGATTCAAGTGGGTTATGAGCTCCCATTTTTACCCCATATACAGATTGCAGAATCACATCAGTTACACATCCATTGATTTACATATTTCCATACTAGGGTCTGTTGTGTTCTGCTGCCTTTCCTATCCTCTACTATCCCCCCTCCCCTCCCCTCCCCTCCCCTCTTCTCTCTCTGCCCCTCTACTTTCATTCATTAGTCCCCCTTGTATTATTTTTCCCTTTCCCCTCACTTCCTCTTGTATGTACTTTTGCATAACCCTGAGGGTCTCCTTCCGTTTCCATGCAATTTCCCTTCTCTCTCCCTTTCCCTCCCACCTCTTATCCCTGTTTAATGTTAATCTTCTTCTCATGCTCTTCGACCCTACTCTGTTCTTAGTTACTCTCCTTATATCAAAGAAGACATTTGGCATTTGTTTTTTAGGGATTGGCTAGCTTCACTTAGCATAATCTGCTCTAATGCCATCCATTTCCCTGTAAATTCTATGATTTTGTCATTTTTTAATGCAGAGTAATACTCCATTGTGTATAAATGCCACATTTTTTTTTATCCATTCGTCTATTGAAGGGCATCTAGGTTGGTTCCACAGTCTTGCTATTGTGAATTGTGCTGCTATGAACGTCTATGTAGCAGTGTCCCTGTAGCATGCTCTTTTTAGGTATTTAGGGAATAGACCGAGAAGGGGAATAGCTGGGTCAAATGGTGGCTCCATTCCCAGCTTTCCAAGAAATCTCCATACTGATTTCCAAATTGGCTGCACCAATTTGCAGTCCCACCAGCAATGTACAAGTGTACCCTTTTCCCCACATCCTCACCAGCACTTGTTGTTGTTTGACTACATAATGGCTGACAATCTTACTGGAGTGAGATGGTATCTTAGGGTGGTTTTGATTTGAATTTCTCTGACTGCTAGAGATGGTGAGCATTTTTTCATGTACTTGTTGATTGATTGTATGTCCTCCTCTGAGAAGTGTCTGTTCAGATCCTTGGCCCATTTGTTGATTGGGTTGTTTGTTATTTTATTGTCTAATTTTTTGAGTTCTTGGTATACTCTGGATATTAGGGCTCTATCTGAAGTGTGAGGAGTAAAGATTTGTTCCCAGGATGTAGGCTCCCTATTTACCTCTCTTATTGTTTCTTTTGCTGAGAAAAAACTTTTTAGTTTGAGTAAGTCCCATTTGTTGATTCTAGTTATTAACTTTTGTGCTATGGGTGTCCTATTGAGGAATTTGGAGCCCGACCCCACAGTATGTAGATCGTAGCCAACTTTTTCTTCTATCAGACGGCGTGTCTCTGATTTGATATCAAGCTCCTTGATCCATTTAGAATTAACTTTTGTGCATGGCGAGAGAAAGGGATTCAGTTTCATTTTGTTGCATATGGATTTCCAGTTTTCCCAGCACCATTTGTTGAAGATGCTATCCTTCCTCCATTGCATGCTTTTAGCCCCTTTATCAAATATAAGATAGTTGTAGTTTTGTGGATTGGTTTCTGTGTCCTCTATTCTGTACCATTGGTCCACCTGCCTGTTTTGGTACCAGTACCATGCTGTTTTTGTTACTATTGCTCTGTAGTATAGTTTGAAGTCTGGTATCGCTATACCGCCTGATTCACACTTCCTGCTTAGCATTGTTTTTGCTATTCTGGGTCTTTTATTTTTCCATATGAATTTCATGATTGCTTTCTCTATTTCTACAAGAAATGCCATTGGGATTTTGATTGGCATTGCATTAAACCTATAGAGAACTTTGGGTAATATCGCCATTTTGATGATGTTAGTTCTGCCTATCCATGAACAGGGTATATTTTTCCATCTTCTAAGATCTTCTTCTATTTCTCTCTTTAGGGTTCTGTAGTTTTCATTGTATAAGTCTTTCACGTCTTTTGTTAGGTTGATTCCCAAGTATTTTATTTTTTTTTTGAAGATATTGTGAATGGAGTGGTTGTCCTCATTTCCATTTCAGAGGATTTGTCGCTGATATACAGGAATGCCTTTGATTTATGCGTGTTGATTTTATATCCTGCCACTTTGCTGAATTCATTTATTAGCTCTAATAGTTTCTTTGTAGACCCTTTTGGGTCTGCTAGGTATAGAATCATGTCATCAGCAAATAGTGATAATTTAACTTCTTCTTTTCCTATTTTTATGCCTTTAATTTCTTTCATCTGTCTAATTGCTCTGGCCAGTGTTTCGAGAACTATGTTGAACAGAAGTGGAGAGAGAGGGCATCCCTGTCTTGTTCCAGATTTTAGAGGGAATGCCTTCAGTTTTTCTCCATTCAGAATGATGCTAGCCTGAGGCTTAGCATAGATTGCTTTTACAATATTGAGGTATGTTCCTGTTATCCCTAGTTTTTCTAGAGTTTTGAACATAAAGGGATGCTGTACTTTGTCGAATGCTTTTTCTGCATCTATCCAGATGATCATATGGTTCTTATTTTTAAGTCTATTGATGTGGTGAATAACATTTATTGATTTCCGTATATTGAACCAGCCTTGCATCCCAGGGATGAATCCTACTTGATCATGGTGCACAATTTTTTTGATATGTTTTTATATTCAATTCGCCAGAATTTTATTGAGGATTTTTGTATCTAGGTTCATTAGAGATATGGGTCTGTAGTTTTCTTTCTTTGAGGTGTCTTTGTCTGGTTTAGGTATCAGGGTGATGTTGGCCTCGTAGAATGAATTTGGAAGTTCTCCCTCTTTTTCTATTTCCTGAAGTAGCTTGAAAAGTATTGGTATTAGTTCTTCTTTAAAGGTTTTGTAAAATTCTAAGGTATACCCATCCGGTCCTGGGCTTTTCTTAGTTGGTAGTCTTTTTATGGTTTCTTCTAATTCCTCAATTGATATTGGTCTGTTTAGGTTGTCTATATCCTCCTGACTCAATCTGGGCAGATCATATGACTTAAGAAATTTATGGATGCCTTCACTATCTTCTAATTTATTGGAGTATAAGGATTCAAAATAGTTTTTGATTATCTTCTGTATTTCTGAAGTGTCTGTTGTGATATTGCCTTTTTCATCCCGTATGCTAGTAATTTGACTTCTCTCTCTTCTTCTCTTTGCTAGCATGGCTAAGGGTCTGTCGATTTTGTTTATTTTTTCAAAGAACCAACTTTTAGTTTTGTCAATTTTTTCAATTGTTTCTTTTGTTTCAATTTCATTAATTTCAGCTCTGATTTTAATTATTTCTTGCCTTCTACTTCTTTTGCTGTTGTTTTGCTCTTCTTTTTCTAGGATTTTGAGATGAAGTATGAGATCATTTATTTGTTGTTTTTTTTCTTTTTTTAAGGAATGAACTCCACACAATGAATTTTCCTCTTTGAACTGCTTTCAATGTGTCCCATAGATTCCGATATGTTGTGTCCGTGTTTTCATTTATCTCTAAGAATTTTTTAATTTCCTCCTTGATGTCTTCTATAACCCATTGATCATTCAGTAACCTATTGTTCATTCTCCAAGTGATGTATGCTTTTTCTTTCCTTCTTTTATCGTTGATTTTCAGTTTCATTCCATTATGATCAGATAAGATGCATGGTATTATCTCTACTCCTTTATATTGTCTAAGAGTTGCCCTGTGACATAATATGTGATCTATTTTTGAGAAGGATCCACGTGCTGCTGAGAAAAAAGTGTAACTGCTTGATGTTGGGTAGTATATTCTATATATGTCAATTAATTCTAGGTTATTCATTGTGTTATTGAGTTCTATAGTTTCCTTATTCAACTTTTTTTGGAAGATCTGTCCATTGGTGAGAGAGGTGTGTTGAAGTCTCCCATGATTATTGTATGGTGGTCTATTAGACTCTTGAACTTGAGAAGAGTTTGATGAACATAGCTGAACCATTGTTAGGGGCATATATATTTATGATTGTTATGTCTTGTTGGTGTATGGTTCCCTTGAGCAGTATGTAGTGTCCCTCTTTATCCCTTTTGATTAACTTGGGCTTGAAATCTATTTTATTTGATATGAGTATGGACACACCTGCTTGTTTCCGAAGTCCATATGAGTGATGTGATTTTTCCCAACCTTTCACCTTCAGCCTATGTATGTCTTTTCCTATCAAATGTGTCTCCTGTAGGCAGCATATTGTTGGGTCTTGTTTTGTGATCCATTCTACTAGCCTGTGTCTCTTAATTGGTGAGTTTAAGCCATTAACATTTAGGGTTATTATTGAGATATGGGTTGTTCTTCCAGCCATATTTGTTTATTTATGTTACTAAACATGGTTTGTTTTCCTCTTTGATTATTTTCCCCCCTTTACTGTCCTACCTCCCACTGTTGGTTTTCATTGTTATTTTCCATTTCCTCCTCCTGTAATGTTTTGCCGAGGATGTTTTGAAGAGATGGTTTTCTAGCTGCGAATTCTTTAAACTTTTGTTTATCGTGGAAGGTTTTAATTTCATCTTCCATCCTGAAGCTTAATTTCGCTGGATACATAATTCTTGGTTGGAACCCATTTTCTTTCAGTGTTTGAAATATGTTATTCCAGGATCTTCTAGCTTTCAGAGTCTGTGTTGAAAGATCAGCTGTTATCCTGATTGGCTTACCCCTAAATGTGATCTGCTTCCTTTCTCTTGTAGCTTTTAAAATTCTCTCCTTATTCTGTATGTTGGGCATCTTCATTATAATGTGTCTAGGTGTGGATCTCTTATGGTTTTGCACATTCGGCGTCCTGTAGGCTTCTAGGATTTGGGATTCTATCTCATTCTTCAAGTCTGGGATGTTTTCTCGTATTATTTCATTGAATAGACTGCTCATTCCTTTGGTTTGGAGCTCTGTACCTTCCTATATCCCAATGACTCTTAAGTTTGGTCTCTTCATGTTATCCCATATTTCTTGGATATTCTGCTCATGATTTCTTAACAGTCTTGCTGAGCTGTCTATGTTCTTTTCCAGTTGAAATACTTTGTCTTCATTGTCTGATGTTCTATCTTCTAAGTGTTCTACTCTGCTGGTAGTATTCTCCATTGAGTTTTTAAGTTGGTTTATTGCTTCCTGCATTTCTAGGATTTCTGTTTGTTTGTTTTTTATAACCTCTATCTCCCTGTATAGTTGATCCTTTGCTTCCTGGATTTGTTTGCGTAATTCATTGTCGAAGTGATCTTTCATTGTCTGATTTTGCTGTCTAATGTCTTCCTTGATACTCCAGATCATCTGAAGCATGTATATCCTGAATTCTTTATCTGACATTCCATCTGCTGCAGCTGTTACCTCTTCTAAAGTTGCGTTGACCTGCATTGCTTGTGGTCCTTTCTTTCCTTGTCTCTTCATACTGTTCGCGTTTCTTTCTTCTTGGTGAAACTTTGTGCTATTGAATTTTCCCCCTATATATTTATATTGGTCTTGTATAGTTGCAAAGTCTCCCTCGCAGGCGCGGGCGGCGGTTCTGCCCCTCCTCCAATTGGGGCAATGTGCCTACCGCTAGGCAGGCCGCTGGGCCTGTTCTGCTGGTCGGTAGCAGGTGCGCCTACCTTGCAGGCGTGGGCGGCGTCTCTGTTCCTCTGCAGGCTGCTAGGCTTGTTCTGTCGGTGGTCGCAGTTCTGCCTACTTTGCAGGTGCAGGCAGCGGCACTGCCCCTCTGCAGGCCTCTGGGGCTGTACTGCCGGTGGGTCGCTGGTCTGCCTACCTTGCAGGAGTGGTTGGCAGCTCTGCCCCTCAGCAGGCCTCTGGGCCTGTTCTGTGGGTGGTCACAGTTCCATCTACCTTGCCGACGCGGGGGGAGGGGGAGGCTCTGCCTCTCAACAGGCCGCTGCGCCTGTTCTGCCGGTGGGTCGCAGGCCTGCCTACCTTGCAGGAGTGGTTGGCAGCTCTGCCCCTCCGCGGGCCACTGGGCCTTTTCTGTCGGTGGTCACAGTTCCGCCTACCTGGCAGGCGTGGGGGGTGGGGGGCGGTTCTGCCCCTCAGCAGGCCTCTGGGCCTGTTCTGTGGGTCTGTGTTTGGAAATTTCAAGCTGCTTTTCTCTATTCATAAAACATATCACAAATTATTGTGAAATATGGTCCCCTCACTGTGATGTAGGATACCAGAACTTATCCTGAATGTTTGGGTACTTTTATTGAGCCTTCCATTAATCCTCTAGTCCCACTTTTCCAAGCCTCTGGTAATAACTATTATACATTCTAATTAGCTTTTTGTTAACATTCACAAATGAAAGAAATGTGGTATTTTGTTGTTTATCTTCTCAAATAGGAGAACATTCTTATTCAATATTCGTTGAATGATACGGTATCATACTAAAAACAAATAATCTTATTCCTATGAAATTAGATGAAAGGATTTACCAGTGCCATATTGGGGATGTTGAATGTTTCTCAGAAGTGTATGTTAAGGCTTGGTTCCCAAACTGACTCTATTAGAAAATAATAGAAAGTTGAGGAGATGGGTACTAATAGAGATCCATAGGTTTTTGCAGGTATGCCTTCAGGGGACTGCGGATCCCAGTCTCTTCTTCTTATTGGTTTGGTTTACTGGTCATGAAGTGTGCAGTTTGATCCATCATATACTCCATACTCTTGCCATCCAGCATGCCCACCAGAGGTCCAAATAATGAATCTTCCTGATCCTGGAATAAAAATTCTAAAACTGTGAGCCAAAATTAATCTTTTCTCTTTGTAAGTTATTATCTCAGGTATTTCTTTATATTGATGGAAAGATGATTAATAAAATCAGTAAACATTAAAGGAAGGTTATTTAATAGTATTGAACTTCTTTAAATATCAGATAAAATATAGACCAGTAAAAAATTAAGTGTTTGTACATGAAATACAAAACAGAAATGTAAATTGATTTTAGTGGAATTAATGTATATGAATTAAAAACATTATTAAATTCATTTTAATAAAAGAAATAAGCAGAATGTAATAAAGGTAAGATACTCTAATAAAAACAATTGATAAACAGGCAAAAGTAATTAATAATGATCTAATTCTTAACTTCAAATCTGATAATTCTTTTAATAATTTAATTGACTATCTAAGAGATAAATATATATGAGAATTCTATAGGGTTATGATGATGAGATTCAATAAATGAAATAAGTTGTACTACATACAGAAATTTTCATTGTTAGACTTGTTTACTTCCCAATTTGAATCTTTTTTAGGTCCTTTTTACATCATTACAAATAAGATGCAAAAGTATGCATACTGCCAGTTTTACAATATCTTCCCTTGATAACATGAACAAAGCCAGAATGTGCTTTAAAAACACTTTGAAATGATCAATATTATTTTATACAATAATATTTTTGGCCAGTTTAAACAGTTTAATAGTTACAATTAAAAAAATTTTGAATGGAGGTCAGAAGAACATAGAAATATTCCTAAGTATTAAATAGCCACCTTTATCTCAGAAATAAAAACAAAAGAACACATTGCAAATTGTTTTCATTAAATAGCAGAACTTCCTTGTTGAAGAAGCTAAACAGATGTACTTGCTATTGGAGCATGTAAATGATTGTAGCAGATAGATCCTGAGTTGATTCTTTTCATTGCTTGGGCTTTCAATGTAAGACCATTACCCTCCTTGATTTTACATATATGTATATATATATATATATATATATATATATGTATATTAATTTTAATAAATGAAATATCAGAATATAATAAAGGTAAGATAATCTAATAAAAAATTTGATAAATAGGCAAAAGTAATCCATAATGATCTAATTTTTACCTCTCAAACTGATAATTCTTTCAATGATTTAAATGAATATATAAGAGTTAAAAAATATAAGAATATATATATAATCAAGGAGGATATATATATATATATATATATATATATATATATATATATATATATATACTTTTTCCATATTTCTCAAAATATAGGGAACTTTCACTCATCATGACAAAAAATAAAATACATAAGAGGAAACAATGTTAAATAAAATTCATGATGAAAGTGAGTCCACACTTTAACATCTAGTATGTAGTTAGGACATAAAATTTGTATATGATAATAGAAGCTCATGCAACTTTTGGTCTACATTCTTTCCTTTCATTTAAAAGAAATGGTGACATTGGTCAACATAAGATTTGAAAGTTTTTAATACAGACATGAAATAAAAAGTTTATAGTTTATGAATTTTGTGGAGACACATTCAGATTAAACTGAGTATAACTGATCCCAAACTGCCAAGTTTAGATTATGAAATCTTCACATATACAAACCAATTTGTGGTCCTGATAAAACTTAAGAAGTTTAGAGACATTTGAAAGCACTTAGCATTGCAAATAATTTACTCCCAAGTTTTTGTTTTCTCCCAGCATTACTATAACTAATAATGTAATTCCAATGGTGCAATTGCCATCAGTAGTTTATACCTCAGGTACATATTGAATATGTCAACTCTGGGCAAGTTAATTTATCTCCTTGGGCCTTCATCACACCTAGTTATTTATTTAATATTATTTATTTAATAAAGGGGTTATGAGGATAAAAGGATTACAATTACAAGCTATTTTGATTAATACTAGTGTAAGGTACACTAGTATACTGTTACATTTGCTGAATCTCAATTTGATTACTATTGGTTATTCATTTTAGTTATTCAGTTTGACCAACTGTACTGGTCATCGTCTTGTCAATGTGACCAAAATACCCAATATAAATAACTTAAAGAAGGAACAATTTATTCTGGATCACAGTTTTAGAAGTTTCAGTCCAAGGTTAGTTGGTTCCCTTGCTTTAGGCCTGAACCAAGGCATATTATCATAGTGGAAAAGCATGGCACAGGAAAACTGCTCACCTGAAGGCAGATGGGAAATTGAGAGAGAGAGCAAAAGGGACCAAGAAAAGAAATACCCTTCTAGAACATGTCCCCAGTGACCTAATTTCTCCAATCAGCCTTACCTTGTAGATTTTCTACTTTCTCCCCAAAATGTCATCAAGTTATTTATCCATCTGTGGAATTAATGCACTGATGAGAGCAGATCCCTCATGATCTAAGCATTTCCTGAAAGTCTCACCTCTGAATATCCCTGCATTGAGGACTGAGACTTCAACTTGAGCCTTTGAGGAACATTTCAGATCCAAACCATAATATCAACAAGAGTAAGGACAATGTCTTTTAAAGGAAACCCCAATTTTGATAGAAAAAGGTAAGAAAGACTCCAAAGTTCTTTTTTAGGTCTTGTTAATTATGCTAATTACATTCACAGATATAAGAATGATATAGTTTTTACTGAGGAGAGTTTTATTTTTTTTAAATAAAAAAAATTCACTGCAGATACAATAAATGTGGCAGCACTAATTTCTGGCTCCTTAGAGCCATATAGGTTATCATGGGAGCTGGTTTATAGAGCAGAGTTAGTAGAGTTGTTAAAGATAGAAGACAACCAAAGCAGAAATTGATAGCCCACTTTTTCTCTTTCACAATTGAGTTTAATATTATCCAAATTCATAAGATGCTTGCTTGATATAAAATCCTTCAAAGTTACTGAAGATAAATAATACATAATTGAAGCACATATTGAAAGGATTGAATTCACAAAAGATTTAACTATTATCTGAGAACTGGGATTAGAATGGAGATTTTTGTGTCCAGTCTTCTTATTATAATCATGAGAATCCTGCGTTTCCCAGACTAGAATTGCCACAGGTCATACACCTGGTCTCAGGTAGAGATGGCAAGATCCATGTTATCAAACTACAAGTAAAGATTTCCTTTAAGGGCCCTACTCCAGGAAAGTACTGTAAACACAGAAAAAACTTCATATTCAGTTATTTATGATTCACATAATTATAGTTTAAGTCTGCCCTGAATTATAAAAATCTTGTTGACTACTCAAAAGGTATAGCTTTTAAAGCACAATCTGAAATTTTAAAAAAAAAGAAAGAAAGAAAAACAACCCAGAAAATTTAGTTTGGTCATAAACAGAAGATGAAGTTTCTTTCTGTAAGTTTGAGTATTATTTCATTTCAACCATTTCTAACATTAATAATGCAGTTACCATGGAGATAAAATGAATTAAGTCACCTAAAATTCTAGGGCTCCATCAGTTAAATTCTATCTTTTGCTTATTAAGTGTACAGTTTGATATTCAACTTAGATTTTATTCTCTATAATTGAAATAACCATTGATTTCTGTAAAGCTAATGAGAATTGAATTACTTAGTTCTTCTGAAATTATTCTGTTAATAATGCTTGGTCTTCCGTTTAGGAATAAAACAATAAATCTTTCTGACTTACATAAGTATATTTTAAATCATATAAAATTGTGATATATGCAATTATCAAATATTCTAAAACTTAAAGGGTATTAAAGGGTATCATTAGAATATAAAGAAAATCATGTCTTATTTCTATTGGTAGGCCAATAGAAAGTCTCAATAATATAGTTTCTAGAGTTTTGTATCAAGTGTGATCCTATCTTTTATTTCATCTAGATAAGAAAAATGAAGTATTTTTTCTCCACATGTATATGGTATTAACAAAAAGTGTGTTTACAAAGCAAAACATAATTTTAAAATAAATAAATGCTACTTGTATATTCTTGATAATGCTGAAGTTTTTATTGTTGCATTTCAATTTACTCTCCTGAATTTTGATGAACAATTATAGAGTTAGATTGAAAATAATATTTTCACTAGTACTTAGAATATAGACCTATAATCATGAATTTTTGTCTTATCTAAACAAAAATATTACTACTTAATAAGTACTAATTAGTCATTAATTTATATATTAAATTATAATCTACTAATATGAATGAAGAATGTAGTTGATGATTTTTATAAAAATATACAAATACATCAGTACCAATATTGATATAACAATATCTTTTCATGTAATTTCATATTCTTTATATCACACATATTACCTATTTATTAATGTTAATATAGCTTATGCTATATAATGTACAAAATTTATATAAATATGTATTTTCAACATATACTGTTCAAAATTTAATAATACCTTCCATTGCCTTTTTATAAAGCCAAAAGTCTTTATCCTTGTTAAAAAGAAGTACAATTCCTACCTCCCTTTCAACTCCTTTCCTTGTTACAGGAAAGTTGATCTCATGAACCCTCTTGTTATCATACAACCAGAAAAAAAAAATATTCCATCTGGTATGCTTTGGCAACAAATCATGCCTTGAATGTATGACTGTCAACACTTATACCTAGTCCTGATTGTTTAACTTACTAATATTGATATACGTACATAGTAACATATTTATTTTTCAAATGAAAAATGTGTATCATGAAAAAGTACATATATGTATTCATGTATATATGTGTATGTTGTAAATATATATAATAAATATGTGATATATACATATATTTGTATATACACATATTCTTTCCTATGCCTCCGGTATTTAGCATATGAAGTAAGTACAGTGATGGACATGATGTAGGTCTTCAATAAACCTGTATACCTATAGTTATTAAGTAGACATGGACTTATTTGATACTCCAAAATATTTAATGGATAGAAAATAGGTACTAGGTTTTAGAGATTAAAAATATTATTAGAGCATTATTAGAATATAAATATGCTCAAGGTTTGTTAGCATGAAGCCAGCACATAAGAGAATTACAAAGGTTGCAGTGATACCGAATAGAAGAGCACATTTTTCTGTACAGAATTAGGGAGTAGAAACGAGAAGGGAAGATGTTTTGAAAATACAAACTGTCTTAAAGATTTTGAATGAAAAAAGAAAGCCATTTCGAACACTGAAAATAACCTTTTCAAAACAAGAATCTGTAAGTTCCTATGCACATGGCAAAATATAGAATGCATATTTAGACAGGATTTATAAATAGAGGTCACATAACTCAATAAGTTGAAGAGAGCAAGTTCAAACCTAGTTCATCTAAATCAAATGCACATGCTCTTTTCCCTACACTCCAGTGTAATTATCAGAAGTATGTAGGAGTTAGATAATGGGAAACATTTGCAAGTGTTATAAAGCTGGAAAAACTTGCTTCCACTTTATTGTATGTTTTAAGTCTAACTGTCAAAATATTACTTAAATAGGTAATACTTAATTCCTTTAATGTTAAAAAAGATTAAAATTGTCATTTTATGAAACTAGTCTAGCTAGTCCTATGAACCAGAGACCTGATTGGTGACCTATTGTAATTAAGAACCTAAAAGGTCACCATTGTGACAAGTTCTAAATGTTTAAATAAGATATGGTGTTTGAGAAGGGCTGAATTTGAGGAAATTTTCAATGATAAATAAATATTTGTTCCTGATTAGATTTGTGTGATGTGTTAAAGTATTATACTCCTTTACTAAAATATGATATGATAGCATGTATCTTTAAACTCATTATATAATTTCTTTTATTTTTCTTTTCAACACTGTCATTTTTTTAACTTGCTCACCTTTGAATCATTGAAGTTTATGTCTGCGTGCTCACAAAACAAACAACATTATTAGTTCAAATTTTATTATGCCTTTTCCATTTTAACCAGTGTTATTTTTAGGGATTTATTTTTTTGGTCAAATCATTTGAATTATGATGAAAACTATGTCTTAAGTGTTTATAAGATGTTCACATTTTAATCTAAAATCAGTTCCTCTATCTGCTTTATGAATAGAAGTGTGAATTTTCCAAAGAAAAATTCTCACTGTATCTAATTGTTTCTTATTTAACCTCACATATGTGGAAAGAAGACAAATTTGAATCAGAAGAAATATGCACTTATTTAAAATATAGTATAATAAATTAAATATATTTCAGATTTGCTACTCCTCATAAACTTGTGACTCAATTTCTTCAAGTGAATCTTTCAATTTGTATACTACCCCAGTGGACAGAATATATTTGTACATTTGGGTTTGCTCTTAACTAATTAAAAATACTTAGTTAATATTTAATTGAAACATTTTATATTTTTCTTTGTAGAGCTGATAATAATTGATATGAAATTTATCCTTAAATATTTATTTTTAATAACTTTAAAAATTGTTCATATTTAAATACCTATATATTCAAATTTTCTAATTAAAAGTCATATCTAAAAATAATCAAAGTTTTTCTCCAATATTTACATTTTTATTAATTTTTCTTTTTATTTCTCCAATACCTTCAGTATTATAATACAAGTGCTTGTAAGTGCTCTACATTATTTTTGGTCATAAAGAACAAACTTTCAACATTTCACCATCTGCTTGATTTTCAATGTAGTTATATGAAATTTGTCACTTTCATTTTTTTCTATTTTTAATTTTCTGTTTTAACAAGAACTAATGTATTTCAGCTATTCTTTCCTGGCTTTATTGATATAATTGTGTAGATTTACTCATTCTGCTAATCTAATGAATTATATTGATTGATATCCAAGTGTGAAAATTATAGTGTATTTCTGGAAGAAAATCAACCTTGATTAAAATTATAATGCTTTTCAAATAGTCATAATGTAGTTTGTTAATATTTTTGGATAACATTTTTAATTCTACATTTTCTTGTCTTTCTTGTCCTTTCATTGTCAAAAATTAGGGTAGATTCATAAAGTTATAGTTTTCCCTTAAAAAACACATGGAAGCATTTATTACAATTACCTTTGATTTTTTTCCTTAAATGTTCAGGAGATTGTCTTAATAAAATTTTGCCAGCCTAAATTTTATTTAGTAAGATTTAAAAAATATTTTGTGTGTTCAATTTATTGATTATTTATAAGCTATTAAACTTTTTTATTTTGTTTATTTTTAAGGTTGTGTAAATTGTACTGTCTTGAATTTTATCTATGTAATCTACAATTATTTTAAGGATTCTAATTTTTCATCTATTAGACACAGAGTCTCTGGTTTAATTCCTAGATCCTTGATCCACTTTGAGTTGAGTTTGGTGCATGGTGAGAGGTAAGGGTTTAATTTCATTTTGTTGCATATGTATTTCCAGTTTTCCTAGCACCATTTTTTGCATAGGCTATCTTTTCTCCAGTGCATGTTTTTGGCGCCTTTGTCTAAAATAAGATAATTGTGATTTTGTGGGTTAGTCTCTGTGTCTTCTATTCTGTACCATTGGTCTACCAGTCTGTTTTGGTGCCAATGCCATGCTGTTTTTGTTACCATTCCTTTGTAGTATAGAAGAAAAAGTAGGCCCTAATCTTCATCATGTGGGATTAGGCCCCAACTTTCTATAAGACTCCTATATCACAAGAATTAAAACCAAGAATCAATAAATAGGATTGACTCAAACTAAAAAGTTTCTTCTCAGCAAAAGAAGCAATCTGTGAGGTGAATAGAGAGCCTACATCTTGGGAGCAAATTTTTACTCCTCACACATAAGACAGAGCACTAAACTCTAAGATATATAAAGAACTCAAAAAGCTAAGCCCCCCCAAAACAAATAACCCGATCAATAAATTGGCCAAGGATCTAAATAGACACTTCTCTGAAGAAGATGTACAATCAATCCACAAATATATAAAAAAATGTTCATCATCTCTAGCAATCAAAACTACTCTAAGATATCATTTCACTCCAGTCACAATGGCAACTATTATGAAGACAAACAACAATAAGTGTTGGCAAGGATGAGGGGGAAAAGGCACACTCATACATTGCTGGTGCAACTGCAAATTGGTGCAGCCACTATGGAAAGCAGTATGGAGATTCCTTGGAAAACTGTGAATGGAACCACCATTTGACCCAGCTATCCCTCTTTTTGGTGTATACTCAAAGGACTTAAAAACAGCATACTACAGGGACACAGCCACATCAGTGTTTATAGCAGCACAATTCACAATAGCTAAACTGTGGAACCAACCTAGATGCCCTTCAGTAGACGAATGGATTAAAAAATGTGATGTATATACACAATAGAATATTACTCAGTAATAAAAGAGAATAAAATCATGGCATCTTCAGGTAAATGGATGGCATAGGAGAAGATAATGCTAAGTGAAGTTAGCCAATCCCCCCCCCCAAAAAAAAAAATGCCAAATGTTTTCTCTGATATAAGGTGACTGATTCATAGTGGGGTAGGGAGGGGGAGCATGGAGGAATAGATGAACTCTAAATAGGCAGAGGGATTTGAGGGGAAGGGAGAGGGCAGTGGGTTAGCAATGATGGTGGAAGGTGATGGAAATCATTATCTAAGTACATATATGAAGACATTAATTGGAGACATTAATTGGTGTGAACATACTTTATATACAAACAGATATAAGAAAAATTGTGATCTATATGTGTATTAAGAATTGTAATGCATTACATTGCCATGTATTTAAAAAATATAATCGATTAATAAAAAAAGAATTGTAATTTTTTTATAATAGCCTTGCTTATTTGTATGATATTTAATGCCATTGATATTTTCATGTCTGATATTAGTTTCTTATTTATTTTCTTGCTTTCTTGAGAAAATTTTCAGAACTATTTCAATGTTAGTATAATTTCCAAAAAATTTTTAAATTTTTATTTTTGTTTTTGTACTATTGTTCATTAATCTCTACTTTTTAAAAAAATTTTTTTCGTAATCTTCTCACTGTCTGTGGTTGAGTTTGCCTGTCTTCTACACTTTTTAGATTCTAGCTTCCTCTTGAGCATGCTGCTCTCTCTCTCTGTCCCCTTGCACTATCATTATTGTCCCTCATTGCGTGTAATAGGTTTTTAATCTATCCATTGAGTTTTTAATATTTTAGGCATGAAAGTTCCTAGTTTTTTCTCAAATCTTTAATTTTTTAAATTTATAAAATTTTCAAAATAGTTTATATCTGAGTCTGACAACTTTATTATCTAGATTTCTATTAATCTATTATGGTTTGGCTATGAGGCTTCACCCAGAAGCTCCTGTGTTAATGCAGCCATGTTCAGAGGTAAAATGCAAGTGGAGATGTGTAGAGGAGGAGAGTCACTGGGGGCCTGCCCTGGAAGACCTTATCTCCTCTGAGACAACCCTCAACACCCACTGTTTCCTGGCTGCTGTGAGTTGAGTAGCTTTCCTACATAGCCCCCCTCTCTTTTCCCATAGTGATGGAACCCACAAACTGCGGACTGAATCTCTAAAACCATGAGTCCAAAAATAACTTTATTTCCTCTAACTTGTTTTTGTCGGGGGTTTTTGGGTACAATACACATGATCTGTTGTCTGAAATTTTCTTTTTCTTTCTGTCATGACTTTTCCCCTATTATCCTGACATTATTATTGATTGAACATCTAATATTACTCACAAAAATTTTAGAAATAATTTGAAATTTAGGATATCATATTCATCCCTGCTGATTTTATCTTTGCTTGTGGCAGGTATCCAGGCAGACAAATCTGAAATCAGGGAATCCAGTTTCAATCAATCAATCCAGTGAACATTATTTGACCTCCCAATACAAAGAATCTGGGGCTCATAGGCATCCCCTCTGTGTCCTGGACAACAATCCCTGCTGTCTGGTATTATCCACCAAGTGACCTAAAAATTTATAAACACAGAGCTAAAGGTCATCTAATACCTGTCTTATTTTATTGGATTTTTATCTTTCCCAGATCTGGCCTTAATTTTTTTCACTATTCTGTCAGGTAAATGTTATATTTTAAGCAATATGTTTTCTCTAGAAAGCTGCTCTAAATTCATACAATGTTATTACCCAAAGCCTATATACTGATTTTAGCTATCCAAAGAAGCCCTTTATTACTTGAGAAAATGGTTATGTCCTAATATTTTTGGATAGAGGTAAGAATAAGTTTTAGCATTTTATTTAACTCTTCATAGTTGATGACTATTTTCTCTTTTACTAAATATATATTTTTAGTTGTAGATGGACACAATACCTATACTTAATTAATTTGCTTATTTTTATGTGGTGCTGAGGATCACACATGCTACCACTGAGCTACAGGCTCAGCCTTCATTATTTTCTCTTTAAAGCATGTTTTTTTTTGCTTTGTTTTCAGAGCACCTAACTTTTTTTTTGATTATTCATCTTATTGCTTTTTTCCTCAGTCTACTTTGATAGTTTCTCTTTATTTCACAACATTGTTTTTTATTTAAAAAATAAAATCCATTAATAAAAAAGAATTGTAATGTTTTATAATAGCCTTGCTTATTATCTGCTCCTTGAGGCCTTTTTTATGTTTATACACTTGTTTGGTGATCTCAGTCATATGTCTTTATGTGTATGCTATCTTAATACATTTTTTACATATTTAAAATGTATGTCTTTAGTCAAAATTATCTTCTAAACTCTGAGATTAGCTTATCCAATTGCCTACAAGACATTTCAAAACTTATCAAATTTCTATGTGACATAAACTCAACATGCCAGCCTTTCTCTACCCCTCCCAAACCCTGCCTTTCCTAACCACTGGTGACCACTATTTCACTGCCTTCTATGAGATCCACTTCATAAATTCCACATAGAAGCACACACTATTTTAAGAATACAGATCTTTATATCTACTTTCTTAAGTGCCTTATCGTTAGTGAATCTACATAATATCGATCAACTTCCTACAATTTTATTTCTTTGATGTTGCTTTTTTACTAAAAGTAGCTGCCAGAAAAGAAAAATAGTGTAATTTATATGGTAAGAAGTTACATTTGTTAGGTGCTTCAATATGTCTATTTTGGCCTCTTTTAATGCCCTTATTTAAAACTAGTAGAGATAATGTTACAGAATTAGTGATTTCTAATAACTGCTATTTTTGATCCATCCACTTATACTTATTCAGAGTTCATTACCTGATTATGTTCTGACCCTGAAAGAGGTTTTGCTCCTCAGATGAAAAATAGATGACTGTTATGATTATCTCAGCAATATAACAAATTACCATCCTTGTGAACTTTTAGTCATTGGCAAAGGCCTTCCACATTTTTCTACCTATGCAAGAATTTTACAAGATTATATGGAAGTAAGTTCTATAAAGGAAATTGTTAAAGGTTTTAGGTTAAATTTAATCTTATATTTGATCATTATATTGTTGGTATTATAAAAACTGTACATGAAGCACTTTTTTGATCTGAGCAAACCTCAATTATGACTCAGAAGAACTAGTTCTATGTGCTTTTTATGACATTAAAATTTCTTATCGCACAAAGCATTTTACTAAATACACTTTGTTCTTTGAATGGGATATGTCTATGACCAAAAACAAAAAAGAATGCAGTTTTTACTTTATATATTCAAATAAAATACAAATGCAGACACTATGTAATCTGGGTTAATCAAATGCCAATGATACACTTGATCAAATAATAGTTATACCACACTACATTCATAAAAAAGATTAAGGATCATTTCTAATATAGAATGCTTAAGAAAAAAAATTAAGAATTTTTAGACAAAGTTTTACTTTAAATCAACTGTGATCTTTTCGGGTCCTGATACTATCGACAGGATAGTATAACTGATACTATAGTTAAATCCGAATTTATTGCTCTTTTAACCTTAAATTTTTTCATATATTTCCCAGTTCTGGGTCTTTCTATTAAGAAAATGCTAGGTTCATTTGTATCTTTCTTAACATCTTTTAGAATATATTGACATGTGTGCTGTTATCCATATTGCTTGCAGTGCTTTGGGATGAAAATGTTTATATTCTTGAAGATTAAAAAAAAAATTAAACCTGACATGTTTCTATTTCTATTACACTTGAAGTATTCCATAGGAGGAAGCATGGAAGAATGTACTGAACTGTGATATATATATATATATATATATATATATATATATATATATATATATTGAAAAATATTTTTCCACTTACTAATCATATTAATTTATGCACCAAACCACATTAAGAAAGAATTCAATGCTATAGATCCAAGGGTGAACCACACTGTGTTATACTCTCTTTAATTCCCTGCAGGCTAATGAGGTACCCAATGCTACTGCTTTTGCTCCTTCTTCTACTGTTACTACTACTAAGTATTCCTTGCTAACACTTAGATGTGCCAAACAGATATCTAAATTCTTTACATGTAAAACTCTGTATGTTTATAACAACCATCTGTTCTTATTAACGTGATTGGCAAACACCAATCACCTGCAACATGTAAAATAAGACATGTTCAGTGCTATTAATAAATACTTACCATGTCCTTTTTTCCAATGTATATATTTTTATTATATCAAAGTAGAAACTTTTATTTAAATGTGCCCTATTGCACATATTTTAGAAATCACTAGATCCAGAAAGGAAAGAATTAAAAAAAACAATATACTGGTGTTTTTAAGCAATAATGAAACGTTTGCTACTGAAATTTAAGGAAAATGATGCAAGGGAAAACAGCAGCAATTATTTTTATCTTTTCCTATTTATCCCTAGCAAAGTTAGCAACTTCCTCCCTTTACCCACATCAATTAATTATCTAATTGCTTTTAATGTTTCATTATTGCATTAGTTGTACACAATATTGGGATTCACTTTGACACATCATATACGTGTGGAATATAATTTGCTCCACTTCAATACAGGCTATCTACACTTTCCCTCCTCTCTGTTCTCCCTCTGTGTCCCCTTCTCCTTTATTGGTCTTCCCTCTATCCATTTATATTTTCTTTCAGTTAGTGCTTTATAGATATACATACAGGTGAAATTCATTGTGATAAACATATACATATGCATACACACTTTAGCCAATTTCATTTCACCTTTCCCTGTTCTTCTTCCCACCCCCTTAATCCCCATAGTCCTCTGCTCACTGATCTCCCTTCTATTTTCATGGTATTTTCCCCTACTTCTTTTTTTCCCCCCTTGTATTTGGGTCTAGTTTGCATATATGAGAGAAAACACTTGACTTTTTACAATCTCTTAGTCTGGCTGATTTCACTTAATTTGATATTCTTCAGTTTTTTTCATTTATCAGCAAATGCCGTAATTTCATTCTTTATGGCAGAGTAACTCCATTTTGTATATATACCACATTTTCTTTAGCCATTCATCTGTTGAAGTGAACCTAGGTTGGTTCCATAGCTTAGCTATTGCAAATTGAGCTGCTATACACATTCATGTGGCTGTGTCTCCATAGTATGTTGATTTTAAGTCCTTTAGTTATAGACCGAGTACTGGGATAGCCGAGTCAAATTGTGGCTCCATTCCAGGTTTTCTAAGGAATCTTAAAAGGAGTAAGTTTATCCATTCTGAATAAACAAATTAAATAAGTGATTCTCTATTAGAGTCATGCACTCACATCTACATTAAAAATATATAGTATTGTATGCACCTACTAAATTGTGAAATAGAAGAAAAGGTGAGGTAGGCTTGTGAGGAGAGAGAGCGGTCTTTGGAACAAGATAGGCTAATTTTTGAATTCTCTTTCTGCTGTTGATATCCTCTGTGACCTCAATAAATCACTCAAATTTTTTATGCAACAGTTTCCTCATTTTTAAGATGATTCAATGATAGCATCTACAACATAATTCATTGTAAATAATAAGTGAATCATATATGTAAGTTATTGTATATAACAGTGCCTGGATATAGCACCAGGTATAATTATTATTACTCATTACAGCTCATTATACATTACTAAATTTTGTACAAATAGCTTACAGACTTAATCTTTGTAAAATGGAAATACTATATAAGGCTCCTATAATACCCTTAAACACTCATTGTTTGACTCATTATAAAATCATCTGGGTTGCAGTTATTAAATCATATTGTCTTTAATATGAAACGTAGAAAAATTCCATTTGGTAACAGTAACAAAAACTGGTTGTGCTTCTCATTCACATTTTTTGTCTTTAAAATTGTGTTTTTCTTTTTATTACTAATATAAGTTTGATTAAAAATCACATTTGTAAGCAATAGGGTACAATGTGATCTTTTGATATGTGTACAAAATGTGAAATAATACATCAAGATAATTAAAATGTATCCTTTCTTACCTATCATTTTTCATGCTGAGACATTTGAAATTGATTCCAATTTTTTTTTGAAACATACATTGTATTATTATTGACTATAATGATCCTAATGTCACTATGGTGACATTACTGAAGTATGCATTATTTTGAGCTCAAAACCTATTCCTTCTTTTCTTCTAAAACTTTGTACCTTTGGAACAGTCCTTCCCTCTCTTCCAGTACCCTCCTTATTAAGCCTCCTATAACTATCATGTCTCTCTGCTTCTATGAAAACAAGCTTGGTTCTAAATGCTATGGGTAGTGAAGATATGTATTGACAGTAATGTTTCCTTCAAACCATTAATTACAGGAAATGCAGAGCCAAAGTTTCTACTCATCACTCAGAGATCATATTTTTTAAACTAACGTTAAGCATGCTGCAGTATTATGGTTTTTATATTTGTTTATATCTTTTATAATACTATGGTATTATTTTTTTAAATTATACATTACTATTTCCAATACTTGTAACAAAATAAAAATTTTATTTACTTCAAAATGTATTAGTTAGTAGTTGCAGATTGCTTCCTAAAAACACACTGTGAAAAATACCCTGCATATTAACATATCCAATCAGTCAATTACTCACCAAAACTCTTTGAAGGAGATTCTATTTCTATTAGGATAAAGCATATCAATTGATTTTTCTGGGTCTAAAACTAAGTGTGGCTTTCTGTGGATTTTTTAGTATTTACTATTTCAAAAATCATGTTTACTGCAAATAAGTTTTAGTTCTTTTTTTCCAATCTGTAATGTTTATTTAATTTGTCTGCATCGTATTGGTTTAGACCTTCAGCAGAATGAATGCAATGGTAAGAGCTGACGTGTTGGTTTTGGTCTCAGTATCAGTGGAAGAATTCATTCTTTCACTGTTATATATGATGAGAGTTTATATTTTACAGAGATGAGCTTTGTTAGTTTAAGAGTTTTTATTTTGAAAAAAGGTTGAATTTTGCAAGTTCTTTTTATGTGCATTCATGTGATATTTTCTTCTTTAGTCTGTGAATATAGTGAACTACATTAATTTTTAATATCAAATAAATCTTATGAAGCTGGGATAATCCCAAATTGGTTATTAAGTTAATTGTTTAATATATATTAAGGGATATGATGTGCTAACTTTTGTTAAAAGCTTTTATACATGGGTCCAGAGAATATATTGTTCATTGTTCTTACAATGTGATGTCTTTATTGGAAAATAACAATGAAAACCAACAGTGGGAGGTAGGACACTAAAGGGGGGAAAATAATCAAAGAGGAAAACAAACCATGTTTAGTAACATAAATAAACAAATATGGCTGGAAGAACAACCCATATCTCAATAATAACCCTAAATGTTAATGGCTTAAACTCACCAATCAAGAGACACAGGCTAGTAGAATGGATCACAAAACAAGACCCAACAATATGCTGCCTACAGGAGACGCATTTGATAGGAAAAGACATACATAGGCTGAAGGTGAAAGGTTGGGAAAAATCATATCACTCATATGGACTTCGGAAACAAGCAGGCGTGTCCATACTCATATCAAATAAAATAGATTTCAAGCCAAAGTTAATCAAAAGAGATAAAGAGGGACACTACATACTGCTTAAGGGAACCATACACCAACAAGACATAACAATCATAAATATTTATGCCCCAAACAATGGTGCAGCTATGTTCGTCAAACAAACTCTTCTCAAGTTCAAGAGTCTAATAGACCACCACACCATAATCATGGGAGACTTCAACACACCTCTCTCACCAATGGACAGATCTTCCAAACAAAAGTTGAATAAGGAAACTATAGAACTCAATAACACTATTAATAACCTAGACCTAATTGACATATATAGAGTATACCACCCAACATCAAGCAGTTACACTTTTTTCTCAGCAGCACATGGATCCTTCTCAAAAATAGATCATACATTATGTCACAGGGCAACTCTTAGACAATATAAAGGAGTAGAGATATTACCATGCATCTTATCTGATCATAATGGAATGAAACTGAAAATCAACGATAAAAGAAGGAAGGAAAAAGCATACATCAATTGGAGAATGAACAATAGGTTACTGAATGATCAATGGGTTATAGAAGACATCAAGGAGGAAATTAAAAAATTCTTAGAGATAAATGAAAACACAGACACAACATATCGGAATCTATGGGACACATTGAAAGCAGTTCTAAGAGGAAAATTCATTGCTTGGAGTTCATTCCTTAAAAAAAGAAAAAACCAACAAATAAATGATCTCATACTTCATCTCAAAATCCTTGAAAAAGAAGAGCAAAACAACAGCAAAAGAAGTAGAAGGCAAGAAATAATTAAAATCAGAGCTGAAATTAATGAAATCGAAACAGAAGAAACAATTGAAAAAATTGACAAAACTAAAAGTTGGTTCTTTGAAAAAATAAACAAAATCGACAGACCCTTAGCGATGCTAGTGAAGAGAAGAAGAGAGAGAACTCAAATTACTAGCATATGGGATGAAAAAGGCAATATCACAACAGACACTTCAGAAATACAGAAGATAATCAAAAACTATTTTGAATCCTTATACTCCAATAAATTAGAAGATAGTGAAGGCATAGATAAATTTCTTAAGTCATATGATCTGCCCAGATTGAGTCAGGAGGATATAGAAAACCTAAACAGACCAATATCAATTGAGGAGATAGAAGAAACCATCAAAAGACTACCAACTAAGAAAAGCCCAGGTCCCGATGGGTATACAGCAGAATTTTACAAAACCTTTAAAGAAGAACTAATACCAATACTTTTCAAGCTACTTCAGGAAATAGAAAAGGAGGGAGAACTTCCAAATTCATTCTATGAGGCCAACATCACCCTGATACCTAAACCAGACAAAGACACTTCAAAGAAAGAAAACTACAGACCAATATCTCTAATGAACCTAGATGCAAAAATCCTCAATAAAATTCTGGCGAATCGGATACAAAAACATATAAAAAAAATTGTACACCATGATCAAGTAGGATTCATCCCTGGGATGCAAGGCTGGTTCAATATACGGAAATCAATAAATGTTATTCACCACATCAATAGACTTAAAAATAAGAACCATATGATCATCTCGATAGATGCGGAAAAAGCATTTGACAAAGTACAGCATCCCTTTATGTTCAAAACTCTAGAAAAACTAGGGATAACAGGAACATACCTCAATATTGTAAAAGCAATCTATGCTAAGCCTCAGGCTAGCATTATTCTGAATGGAGAAAAACTGAAGGCATTCCCTCTAAAATCTGGAACAAGACAGGGATGCCCTCTCTCTCCACTTCTCTTCAACATAGTTCTCGAAACACTGGCCAGAGCAATTAGACAGACGAAAGAAATTAAAGGCATAAAAATAGGAAAAGAAGAAATTAAATTATCACTATTTGCAGATGATATGATTCTATATCTAGCAGACCCAAAAGGCTCTACAAAGAAACTATTAGAGCTAATAAATGAATTCAGCAAAGTGGCAGGATTTAAAATCAACACGCATAAATCAAAGGCATTCCTGTATATCAGCGACAAATCCTCTGAAATGGAAATGAGGACAACCACTCCATTCACAATATCTTCAAAAAAAATAAAATACTTGGGAATCAACCTAACAAAAGAGGTGAAAGACTTATACAATGAAAACTACAGAACCCTAAAGAGAGAAATAGAAGAAGATCTTAGAAGATGGAAAAATATACCCTGTTCATGGATAGGCAGAACTAACATCATCAAAATGGCGATATTACCAAAAGTTCTCTATAGGTTTAATGCAATGCCAATCAAAATCCCAATGGCATTTCTTGTAGAAATAGAGAAAGCAATCATGAAATTCATATGGAAAAATAAAAGACCCAGAATAGCAAAAACAATGCTAAGCAAGAAGTGTGAATCAGGCGGTATAGCGATACCAGACTTCAAACTATACTACAGAGCAATAGTAACAAAAACAGCATGGTACTGGTACCAAAACAGGCGTGTGGACCAATGGTACAGAATAGAGGACACAGAAACCAATACACAAAACTACAACTATCTTATATTTGATAAAGGGGCTAAAAGCATGCAATGGAGGAAGGATAGCATCTTCAACAAATGGTGCTGGGAAAACTGGAAATCCATATGCAACAAAATGAAACTGAATCCCTTTCTCTCGCCATGCACAAAAGTGAATTCAAAATGGATCAAGGAACTTGATATCAAATCAGAGACGCGCCGTCTGATAGAAGAAAAAGTTGGCTACGATCTACAGTCGGTGGGGTCGGGCTCCAAATTCCTCAATAGGACACCCATAGCACAAAAGTTAATAACTAGAATCAACAAATGGGACTTACTCAAACTAAGAAGTTTTTTCTCAGCAAAAGAAACAATAAGAGAGGTAAATAGGGAGCCTACATCCTGGGAACAAATCTTTACTCCTCACACTTCAGATAGAGCCCTAATATCCAGAGTATACAAAGAACTCAAAAAATTAGACAATAAGAGAACAAACAACCCAATCAACAAATGGGCCAAGGACCTGAACAGACACTTCACAGAGGAGGACATACAGTCAATCAACAAGTACATGAAAAAATGCTCAACATCTCTAGCTGTCAGAGAAATGCAAATCAAAACCACCCTAAGATACCATCTCACTCCAGTAAGATTGGCAGCCATTAGGAAGTCAAACAACAACAAGTGCTGGCGAGGATGTGGGGAAAAGGGTACACTTGTACATTGCTGGTGGGACTGCAGATTGGTGCAGCCAATTTGGAAAGCAGTATGGAGATTTCTTGGAAAGCTGGGAATGGAGCCACCATTTGACCCAGCTATTCCCCTTCTTGGTCTATTCCCTAAAGACCTAAAAAGAGCATGCTACAGGGACACTGCTACATCGATGTTCATAGCAGCACAGTTCACAATAGCAAGACTGTGGAACCAACCTAGATGCCCTTCAATAGACGAATGGATAAAAAAAATGTGGCATTTATACACAATGGAGTATTACTCTGCATTAAAAAATGACAAAATCATAGAATTTACAGGGAAATGGATGGCATTAGAGCAGATTATGCTAAGTGAAGCTAGCCAATCTCTAAAAAACAAATGCCAAATGTCTTCTTTGATATAAGGAAAGTAACTAAGAACAGAGTAGGGACGAAGAACAGGAGAAGAAGATTAACATTTAACAGGGATGAGAGGTGGGAGGGAAAGGGAGAGAGAAGGTAAATTGCACGGTAATGGAAGGAGACCCTCAGGGTTATACAGTGGAGGGGGTAGAGAGAGAGGAGGGGAGGGGAGGGGAGAGGTTGGGAGGGGGGAGGGTGGATGATGGGAAAGGCAGCGGAGCACAACAGACACTAGTATGGCAATTTGTAAATCAATGGATGTGTAACTGATGTGAATCTGCAATCTGTGTATGGGGTGAAGGTGGGAGTTCATAACCCACTAGAATCAAAGTGTGGAATATGATATGTCAAGAAATTTGTAATGTTTTGAACAACCCACAATAAAAAATTAAAAAAAAAAAAAAAAAGAATTAGTACAATTCATTGGTTTAAAGGATGCATATTTTAGAGAGAATACAGTCTCCAAATAAAGGTTACTAAGCAAATCATTAACTTGCTTCAGTTAGAATAGAACTATCAGAAAACAAGTTAAACTTCAGGAGATGAAAGGATCAGTTTGCATAGAGCAATGGGACCTGTGCATAAAGGGAATATATTCTTTCTTCTCAAGTTCAACATCAAAAAAAATATATAAACATTTTTAGAGAACAATCCTGTTTTGAGTTCACTGCACAATATATACGTATTTGCATCCAATCCATAATATTTACAATAAATATCCTCCTACAGTTATATAGATGTTTCAAACAGTAATTGGAAGATTTCTATGTACTTATACAATACAACTTTTACACATAGACTAAACTTGGGGAATATTGCACAGCATAGCTGTTCAATTACCTTCTCTAGTATAAAAAATAGATTAGAAAAACAATTAATGTTTTGTGCTTTAGATTCCTCAGATTAATATATACCCATGTATCATAAGACTTAAAACCTTTAAATAGTATCACACAGAGGAAGACCATTAACAAGTTTAAACCTTTATTAGCAGTTTTATTGAAAAGCAAAGTATTCTTGCTAAGATATGAAAATCCACCTGCTATTGTGATTAAAAATCTGCAACCATTCTTAAAATCTTATTTAACTATTATTTCCTTTAAATCAGCTTAATCTTATTTTTCTGAATATTGTCTTTTTTTCCCTTAATTTGCACCAATATCTTTTGGAAACCAACCCCAAAATTCTCAACTTGTGAAACTCCACAATTGTGAAATATAAAATTGCAACTCTGATTAAGTACCATAAGTAAAATATTCAGAGAATACAGTAAACCATCTAGAACATTTAAAAATTGACTTCAAGCTTGATATTTACCTATTATACTGCAGTTCAAGTTTTAAGTTCTAGTTACCCAGAAAAATATTACCAATTAATTTTAACAAGTCTCAGTGAACATGAGAGAAATAAAGTACTTCAAACATCGTATCTCAAATCTACACTTCTTCAGTTATAAGTGATCTTTTTTAAGGGAACACAATTTTGTATTTATTACAAATGTAGCAAAATTCTAAAAAGACACAAATAATTATGATATGAAAAATGCTAAATTGGGAAATGAAGAAGAATCATCTCTTGAAAATATTCATAGGAACAATTGGAGAACTCTCGTCATAACTTTTAGACCCGTAAATTGAATGAAGGTATAAAATAGGCAAAATTTGTGATGGGCTACAATTTACTCATAAGAACTCTTTGATAATAGTTTTTGCCATCTGTGATAATCACTCACAGATGGGGTATGCTGTTCATTCACCTGAACCCTAGAAGATAATGGAAGTGATTTCCCAAGAACTCTCTACAGAGAAAGATTTAAAAACAAAATTGTCTTTGTCTAGAGCTAGCTAGCAAAAGCTAATGTAGGTAGAAACCACCTGAGAGGTGCAATGTGTGTTGACAACCAAAGCAGACTAGAAGGATAGAAAAACCCCAACTTACAAAAAGGAACAAAGTAGATATACACCAAGGAGTAGGATACCTGGGTTATATGTGATTTCATTCCTAGTGTTTTTGGGAATCCACCACATTGCTTTCAAGAGTAGTTGGACTAATTTGCATTTCTCTAATTACTATTGATGTTGGACACTTTTTAATATATTTGTTGACCATTTTCATGTCTTCCTTTGAGAAGTGTCTATTTAGTTCCTTTGCCCATTTATTGATTGGGTTATTTGTCCTTTTGGACAAATATTTTTTTTATTTGAGTTATTTTAATATCCTGGATATTAATGCCTGTGTAGCAGGTAACCAAGATGTTCTTTCATTCTGTAGACTCTGTCTTCACACTATTAATTATTTTCTTTGCTGTGAAGAAGCTTTTTAATTTGATGTTCTCCCAGTTACTGGTGTTGTTTTGTTTTATTTCTTGTGATTTAAAGAGTCTTCTTAAGGAAGTCATTTCCTGAGCCCACATGTTGGACTGTTGGGCCTACATTTTCTTCCAGCAGTTTCAGGGATTCTTTTCTAATTCCTAGGTCTTTGATCCACTTTTAGATGACTTTTGAATATTACCATCATCTACATCCACATATACTAATTATTTAAAAATCTAGAAATATCAGAAAGATTAGTAAAGTGGAAGGAAGGGAACAGCTGGAGTGAGAAGGGGGAGGAGGAAGTACTGGTGTCTGAAATAGAATGAATTATATTCTATATTTTTAATTATGTAAAATGAATCCTAATGGTAAAAAGAACCAATAAAAAGTAAAAAAAAATAGTAAGGAACAAGGTAATGCAAGATTCTGAAGGGCTGTAATAAATTGGAAATATTTTGGAAATGGAATGAAAATCCATCAGAAAATCCATTCCTTATTGAATTTTTTTCTTTTTCATAAATTTTCCCTTTCATTCCTTCTCCACATTCCCTCCACTGGCTAACAACTATAGTGAGTAGGGGAGAGAGAAAGAAATAGAATGCTCCAAACTGCATTCTTTAATAATAATAATAAATAATAAAGGTTTCTATTCCTGACAGTGAGATGGTAGTGAGGAAGTTTGTTATTAAGTCAGCTGAGTTAAGAATTTGGGCTTAAATTTTAAATTTGGACTCATCCTTGATACTCAAAATTCCAATTTCTTCATTAGTATTATGTTTGTAATTTTAAAAATGTCATTATATTGGTTTGGATCCTCAGGGATACAGATGTCAAAATGGGCTTGGTTATGTACCATATTCATTGAAGCAAATCTCTATTTTTAAAAAGAGCGAGAAAGAACTAGAGAGTATAGGGAAAATCTTTAGGTACAAAATCAGGTCTTATGCCTGTCTCCCTGAGGGAGCTGAGGTGGATAAGAAGATTTGGGAGAAGTGTGGAAAGTACAAAGACTTTGAACCAATTGTTTCCTAAACCAGACACTGTGGTACACTTCATAATCCCAGTGGTTAGGAGGTTAAGGAAAGAGGACTGCCAGTTCAAAGCTAGTCTCAACAACTTAGTGAGGCCTTAAGCAATTTACTTGTCTGAAAATTTAAAAAGTTAAAAACAGGCTAGGGATGTGGAGACCTCTATTTTCAATCCCCAGTCCCCCCCGCCGTCTCCCTGAAAAAAAGGAAACTTCCCTGGGCAAGTTGCTTTCTTGGAGTCAGAATTGAATTTCAGAGTTCCATACTTTCATAAATGACTCAAGTGCTGCTTCAGTGGTCAGCCATTCACTATGAGCAGCCCACGGGATTTAGTGATGGTCCAAAGGCATTATGACTATTGACATCAGAAGATTAAGCTGCTTGTTTCAGTAAGAGATTTGGATGATGCACATCTATGACTACCAAAGTCATATAATTGCTTAAGTTTTCACACAAGGCAAAGGAAATGACTCACACTAAATAGATGTTAAAAGAAAGTGGGTGATAAAACTAATAAGGGATTTTTATTGCACCAGGAGCCATATTTAATTCAAATATCTATGAAATAGATGGTTCAAGGTCCCCCAGCATGCTATGGTAACTATTTTACTTCACAGAAAAATGAAATGACCTAAGACCTATTTTATATAATAACTATAAGTTATTAGTTCTAATGTGTTCCTTCTCTCTCCTGTTCCCACAGTAAAGGTCAATTTTCTTGGTTAAGTTTCTGAAAATGGGTTTGCCCTATATGTGTTCCTGAGTCATTATATTGTATATACTGCTTTTGCGGGGTCATTTGGTTTTCAGTTTTCTTCTTAAGACACAAAGGATATTATAATCTACAATAATCTAATGCAACAATTTATTTTCAAATGTTTAAAAGAAGATCTCTGGGGATTTCTGCTTATAAGTCAAAGCAATAGCAGAAATTTCATTATCTCTAAATTGGTAGATTTATTTGGAAGACATAGTCATGACTGGGTAACCAATTTTTTCTCTTTTCTTTCTTTCTTTTTCTTTTTTTGATATACTTTTCCCTTTCTTTCTAGATTGACATTCCTGTTTTCTTTCTTAAAATTTCTGCCTTTCAATTAAGAGTCATTAAATGAGCCTGGGATGCTGTGGAAATCTAAAAGGTTTTGTAATCTCATCTCATTTATTTTCATACTTGAGATTTTTTTTTAAAGTATCAGATGTTAATTTGTCTAGTTTGGATTAATCTGAGCTCAAAAGAGAGTTCATGAAATGAAGTGATGAGCATGGATTTTAACTCACTTTTAATATTTCATGGCAAAAAAATATTTTCATAAAGTAGAGGTATATAAAAGAGCCGTGTGTATCTTTTAGCCAAGATTATTTTGCTTTTTCTCACCTATTGTTATGGTTTGTATGTGAGGTGTCCTCCAAAAGCTCATGTTTCAGACAATGAAAGAAGATTTAGAGGAGAAATAATTGGGTATGAGAGCCTCAACCCAATCAATGGATTAATCCCTGATGGGATTAACTCTGTGGTAATTGAAGATGGGGTGGAAGGGGGTGAGGCTGGAGGAGGTGGGTACCTAGAGACATACCCATGGAGTATATATTTTATGCCTATCTATTGGAGTCTCTCTTTCTGCTCTTTGATCATCTGTACCACACTCTTCTGCCATGATGTTCAATCTCATCTCAAGCCCTGAGAAATGGAGCCCATTATGGACTTAGACATCTGAAACTGTGAGCACTCAAATAAACTTTCCTCCTCTAGAGTAGGTCTTTTGGTCACAGCAGTAAAAAAAGCTCACTAAAATACCTAACCTATATTGGCAGGTATATAATAATATTCATAAATACACTTTTACTTTTTTGACTGAATATGAACATAGAAGTCTGACCTAGATACATAGAAGTGGTGGTGAAAACAAACAATAGAAACAACACTCTTGTCCTTCTTTTATGTTTTTGTTTGATTTGAGAAAAATAAATAATAATTAAAGAAAATTATAAAAAAGGAATTTGATGTGATTTTATATGTATGTAAAATATTGTGTGTGTGTGTGTGTGTGTGTGTGTGTGTTTAAAATATTGACAAGTTTGGGCATTAGGAAACCATCTAATGCTGTTGATAGGTCTCATTAGAAAAAAAAATTAAATATTTACATGATAACTAATTAGAAAATACAAGCACATCAATATTTATAGCAGCCCAAACACAATATCCAAGTGTTATGGTTTGGATGTGAACTGTCCCCCCAAAACTAACATGCAAGAAAATGCCAGTAGTTTTGGAGGAGAAATATAAGATTATAGCCTCAACCTAATAAGTGAATTAATTGACTGATAGGGATGAACTGCATGGTAACTGAAGTGGTAGGGTGTGGCTGGAGGAGGTGGGAATTGGGGCACGGCTTTGGGGTATATATTTGTATCTGGTCAGTGGAATTTCTCTTGTGAGCTGCTTCCCTCTTTCACACTCTTCTGCTATGATGTCCTGCCTCACCTTGAGCCCTGAGGTATGGAGTCTGCTGTCTATAGATTGAGACCTCTGAAACTGTGAGCCCTCAAATAAACTCTTCTTCCTCTATAGTTGTTCTGATCGGGTTTTTTTAATCACAATAGTGAAATAGCTGACTAAAACACCAAGTTATAGAACCAGTCCAGGTGTGCATCAACAACAGAAAAATGAATAAATAAAATGTGGTATATATGCAAAATGGGGTTTTACTCAGCCATAAGGAAAAGAGAAATCATAGCATTTTCTGGTAAGTGGGTGGATCTAGAAAACATCACAAGTTGTGAAATAAGCCAGACTCAGAAGTCAATGTTGAATATTTTTTCTCATATGCGAATGATAGACCAAAATAAAGAAAAGTAGTGGTGATGAGGGAATCCCATAAAAATAAAAGGGATACCAGTGGAGTATATGAAGAGGATTGAGGAGGAGGAGAAAGGGAAGGGAAGAAGAAGGAATGGTAGAATGAAATTGACCAAATTATGCTATCTACATATATGAATACAGCACAGTGAATTTCACCTTGATGTATACCTATAAAATAGGAATTAAAAATATGTATATTTAAATAGAAGGAAGATCAGTAAAGCAGAGGAAGAGAAACAAAGGTAAGGAATAGAAGATGGAAATGGGAAATACCGAGGATCAAAGTAGGACAAAGTATATGCCATGCATGTAAGATTACACCAACATGAACCCTAATATTATAACTATAATACATAATAAAAGCATAAAAACAGAAAGTAGATTTTACTATAGCAGGATAAAGTCATTTTCGAATTAATGTTTTTTAAATTAAAATTTTGTTTGAAAATATATCATGTATTTTTCTCTCCTGAAAAACAACTCATTAAAGAAACTAAACTATTAATAGTAACATGCTGTTTGGTAAAAAATCCAGAGGGCTCCTTAAAGTCTGTTGAACGAGGATACTACCCTTAACACTAAAAAACAGTAAACCAGGTTAAGGCCAGAAAAATTCTTTAGTGAATTTAATGAATTTTATTTCAGTGAGTTTTTACCGGAAGTATGAGGTGCATAGAAGGCCTTTTGATCTGTTTTTAAAATTAGATGAATTTTCAAGTAACTTTTTACAAATAAAGCTGATTTTCTGATAAGTGAAAGATTATGTCTAAAATTTAAATTGCATATTTTTGTGTAGATTATTGTATTTATTAATGTGCAGCTATAAATTTTGACTCACTTTTGTTGAAAGGAAATTGTGTTCAAATGTATTTCTTCTAAGGGCATGAAATAAGTTTCATAATACAAATATAAGATGAACTGAACTCATCTAGTCATTTTCTTTGGGTTCAACTTTAAACTAGGAGACCTCAGAAGTAAATGAATAGTGTGTTAAACAAATTCATATTTTGTTACAAACAAAATAATATTGAATTTTCATAATCATAAATAGTAATGAATGCAAATCTTATTAGGAAGGGAATAGGTACACTCACAATATAGTTTGTGACAAAACTGTGCAAGTATCTGTATAAAGCTGTGGTGATTCTAGCAATTAATGTTATTCAGATTGATTACTAATGAAAAAATTAAAAACTATCTCACATTCACAAAGAAATTTTCATGCAGAATGAAGAAGTCACATATGCACATCTCTCAATATAGTTATTGTACATTTACTAAAAACATTGGACTCTTCATTAACCATTTTAATATTTTTGACACCCCTGGTCTACTTACCTTATATTATAACAGTGGAAAATTACAGTATCAGCCTTAGATTAATGCACTTTCCCTTTACTAAAGCACCAGAAGTTTTGCCACAATTTTAATTATTTTTTAATTAATTTTTTTAATATTGTAAGTTTGCTACTACAATAACTTGGAATGAGTACTCTCTGTGAAATCAGGGATACAGAATTAAAAAGAATTTCCTAAATGTCATATCTGAGGAAAACAAAGAAAACAGAAGAAGGACAATTGACTATGACTGAAAATTCATAGAGAATTGCTTTATTTTGGTTTCTTTAAAAGTGGGAGAAATCTAACAAATTATTTTCATTGAAAAATATTTGAACTCATAACTGGAAGAATTAAGTTATAAAGGAATTAAGAATCATAACAAATCCAATTAAAACCTTATGTCTCAACACATTTTCCCTGCCTTTATTTTATAGTCAGGCAGTCTATTGCATGTAACAAAAGAAGAGATTCTTCAAGCTTGCTATCAGAGAATTGAAAAGATTTAAAAATCTACAATATAAAGTATATTCACAAAAGATAGGGGAAGCAAACTTGAGATGTTGTTGCAAGTTGAAGAACTTCTATGTATATGTCAGATGCACTGAAGTACAGGGTATAATTTGGATACTCAAGTCAGTAGAATGCTGGTTTTTAGTCTGTTGAGTATATATTGAGTATTGGGATAACCTCTATACTTTAAGTATGTAACTATAAATATGCACAATTAAATACTATTTGGCCATTTCAAAGACCATTTATGGAGACTTTATAAAATATGGGAAATGCTTTTGATGAAATAGAAAGTGGAAAGCAATTTATAAAACATATCACAACTATGGATATGGTGGTTGCATTCCAAGTTTTCTAACATCTCCATACTGCTTTCCAGAGTAGTTGTACCAATTTGCAGTTCCACCAGCAATGTATGAGTGTACACTTTCCTTACATTTTTGCCAAACTTTATTGTTAATTTTATTCTTGATTGTTGCCTTTCTCACTTGAGTGAGATGAAATCTCAAGATCCACATTGTATTCTTAGCTTGATGATCTTGACCTCTCATAGTCTCTTTAAGTGTAATTCTTCACGTTTAAATGGTGATAATATTTCTCATACACTATCTACCTCACCTAATATGTTTTTCGTAAAACATACACACTTTAAATATACCTCTCTTTTTGCAAATTAGAAGATATGTTTATGCTCAGCGTTTCTAGTTTCCTTCCTTCCACTCTCTTTTACTCCCACTCTGAAACGACTGTGCCTATCTTCTTGCACTTCTTTTGAGCATTTTTCTATGCATACAGCTATACTATACTATATGATAATTTTAACTAGAAATGAATTACCCAATGTCAATAAAAACAAGTGTTAAACAATAGATACACAGACCTTCATGGACCTTTGAAAGAACACAAAAGGTACAAAAATATGTGGAGTGATGTCTCAGAGGATGGGTGAAAGAGACAAAGCAGAAATATATTTGACAACCAATATACAAAAACTTCCCAAATTTTGTGAAAAACAGACTATATATTTAAGAAGTTTAGCAAGTTTCAAATGGAATATATACCATGAATCTAGACCTATTAATTTACATTCAAATTTTTGGAAAAAAAAAAGGAAAACCTCAAATGTAGCAAAAGAGCAGGTTTTATTATGTATGGCCAGCATCAGTTTCACTGGAGGTGGGTTCACTTCAGAAATAATGGTAGACAGATGGAACAGAAAAAAAAAACACACACACATTCCAAAATCAGAAAGAAAAAAATTGCTTATTTTAAGAATTCCATATGTAAAAGT